>NC_092878.1:19558426-19860648 GCF_028372415.1 Notamacropus eugenii
TTAAGAAATCATTCAGCTACACTGTGCCAGCCTCAGCTTAGAGATTGGGCACTGGCTTTGTTGTGTTTCACGATTGTTGCTGTTTAACCTTACTTATTGTTATTTAGGATAAAATTGGTCATGATCCCTCCCAAGAAATGAGAGAGCCAAGACATTTGCCTTAGGCAAACATATACTATATGAGGGAACAGCTCAACAGAAAAATGGTGAAAGAGTTCCAAGTTTGCTTTTGGTTCTGTGTTGTTCCCCCTGTCTGTGATGCCTACACTAACCCCTCTGGTTCAGATTATCAGGGGGGGTCCTCTAAAAGCTTTCACTTCCTTTTGTCTTTCTACTTCTTCATTTTATCCCAAGGATCCCCAATACATTCTGTGATTGTCTCCTGCCTCAGTGAGATGTATATCAAAGTTCTGGGGCTGAGAGAGTTCTCAGGGTCAGTTCTCTGGGCTCTTGTTTAATCACAGGCAGCATCAGTTCTAGTGGTTCCTTCCCTCTCCTCTCTTATATCTCCTAGTCCCTGACTGCTTAGACTTTGAACCTGACATCTTTGTGCTGTGATGTTTGTGTCTTCCTGATTTTCTCATCATACTAAATGTACCGGCTTCTATTGCTATAACTGGTTTCTTGCTTACTTGAGTTTGACTTGTGGTCTTATTTATTTAAATCTTGAGAAAGTGGCTATGATTCTGCTCTAGATTGTTCACCTGCCTTCATACCTCCAGCTTTTTTTTTTTTTTTGATCACTAACTTCCTGGTTCTATTATGGGTCAAGCCTGCTCCTTTGATTACTGAGGACTCCTTACAATATAGACTTTGTCTTATTCCAATTTTCTCAAACTCTATTTGTCACACTGTATCTATCCCCTATAATCATCTACCATTGCCAATAGTGACACCCATTGCACTTATACTGCCACTACCATCACCATAAAGTAAGGAGATAACTATAAATTAATATTAAGATGTCAATGACTATAATAAATGAAAATATGGAATAAATCCTCCCTTCACAAAGAAGTCAATCTCTGATGGAGAAGTTCAGTCAATGAACCAAGACAAGAGGAGACAGGAGCAAGAGGACCATCCCAAACCTTTCAAAACACAGATTACAGGTAACTGTACATTCTACCATTAAAGAGAGATTGTGAGGTATCTTAATACCCAAAAGGCAGCTGGTAGCACCATGGATGGAGGGATCACTTTGGAGTCAGGGAGGCTTGAGTCTAGCCACAGATATGCACTAACTGTGTGACCCTGAGCAAGTTACTTAACCTCTGTTTGTCTCTGTTTCCTCAACTGTAAAATGAGGATAATAATAGGACATACCTAAGAGTATTGTGGGGATCGAATAAAATAATATTTGTTTTCTTCATACAGTGCCTGGCACATAGTAGGTACTCTATAAACATTTATTTCCTTCTTTATTTCCCTAATGCATACTTTATCTATTTGTGGATATCACCATTATTGGACAAGAGTAAAGCAAGTTCTTTGCTACCAGTGGAGATTGAGTGACAGTATATTTGTCTGGATTTAAGGCCAGAATTTTATTCTGGAAAACGTGTGCATGTGGTTCAGTTGGTATTTAGTATAATCCATACAGCCTAAGTAGTTAGTTGCTAAACTGCAAACATCCATCTCATTTCATCCCAGACTACTCATGGCCATCTGGACCACTGTATTTCTATTACATGGCCATGTGTATATTAATGAATTGATTGCATCAGATTACATTTTTTATTCAGAAAAAATAAGCAGCCCATCTATCCTATTGCCCACCATCAATATTTCTGTCATGAGATTCTTTCTTTCATGTTGCTACTGACCAGGTAATAAATGTATATACATCATTACCATTCACTAAAAGAAATGTTGCATGTACTAGAGATATACATTTAAGATTGAGCTTGGATCTTTACAAAGAAAGCTTTGAGATATAGTTACTTTCTGCATGTTTTTTCTCATACACGTTTAATTCAGAGACATCTAGACCATTAAGGTGGACAGCTCCCCAACACAAATGATCTCAGGAAATTAGAGAGGGGGCATCATAGATGCAAAGTCAAAATGGCCTGGAAGAATGAGTTCTTTGAATATGTTGAGTATAACTAGAAAAACAGATTTGATCAATATTGTATATAGTTCAGCTAAAACCCGAAGCAAAGTCTGAGCGCAAGACAGAAGAATGTCCTGAAACGTGAACAATAAGTCTAAATACTTATGCTCTGAATGTACCCTAAAGTTTGGCAATTAATTCAAATTATCCAAAACGTATAATAAAGTAACAAGATTGGGGGGGAAACTATTAGCACAAAATAGCGATAATGATACCTAGAATTTATATAGTGCCTACTGTGTGCCAGGCACTGTGCTAAGTACTTTACAATTACTATATTATTTGATCTTCACAATAACCATGAGACATAGGGGCTGTTATTAGTTCCAATTTTACAGTCAGCAAGCCAAAGATAAGGGATTTGCCTAGTGTCACACAGACAGTATTTGTCTGAAGTCAGATCTGAGTTCAGATCTTTCTTGTTCCAGGTCTAGTACTCTACCCACTGCGCCACTTAGCTGCCATCAGAACTATATATTCATAATAGTCATGCATCAGATCATTCAGGTGATCCTTGTTATTCTCAAAGTAGTTACTTTAGGAGGCGATATAAACTTATTTTAAGTGCCATTGCTCAGAACATTTTTGGAATTCCCCTTTTGGAATTGGCTTCAACTCAACCATATAAGAAAATCAATCTTACTACTTTATAACTTGCTTTTTGAACTACAAAGAGTATTAACTATGTCAATAACCATCTTATTCACTACATAATTTTAAGTGACTTTTAGGATCTTTCCAAAATTGTAATGCCTCCTCAAGTCTGGTGTACCATTGAGGATTTTCAAAAGAATACGCCACAGACTCAGAAACCAGTTTCAACATGGGAATTTTGAATATGTTTTCAGAAATAGAGCCATCATTGAGAAAAATATATACTTTGAGAAAGTGTCTCCTTTGAAGGAGAAAAGCTTAGTTGTGCATATACATTTTAGTTAATCACGTTACAGTGACATGGGCAAGGATTGTAGTGCTTTCTCCAGTACCTCTTAAGGAATGCAGCAAGAAGGCTTGGACTGTTCTTATGCAGGATTGCATCAGGGATTATGAACCTAAATAGAATGAATGCATAAACAAATCATTGTGTCCACTATGTGCTAGGCACTGTGTTAAGCAATGGGGATATAGACAGAAAAATGTGTCAATTTCTACTTTTAAGGAGTTTATATCCCAATAGCAAGAGACACCACATATAGGGGAGTCGTAGTCAGGGGAGTCAGAGGGATTGTGAGTAGAGCCACAGGGTTATTGATTATCAAGCTTTTTTAGTAGCACTAGTTGTCTTGATTTGATTACCATTCTCAAATCAAGAGGTAGAAATCAGAAAGAGGGAGGGTACGTACTTGGTGGCAGGCAAGATACCTGGGGAGTAAGTCACTTTATTCCTGGGACTGGATGGAATATGAAGCACCCACCACTTTAAAAAGGATGCTGTGACACTCCCAGTGCCACCGTTCCTTGAGTCTCAATTCCTCTCCGATCTCTGGAGGTCAGGTTCAGAGGGTGGCTGTTTCAAGTTGGGGAGAGATGACTTTTAGTAAGGCAGATGGCAAGATATCCAATTAAGCCCTGGTTTCTTCTAGAAAGATGGGTCATAGAAAAGGAAGAGATAGGGAGGAGTGACAGAGGAGTCCTAAAATGTTCCTGGGGTTCTAAGAGATGGAGAGGTAAACTCTGAGCTGAAGTTAAAGTAAAGCAATAGAAAAGGAGACATGTGGAGCAGTTTGGCCATGATTACCCCATAACCCATGAATACCAGCAAAAACCTAATGATCCCAAGCAGATGCAAGCTTGCTCTCACAAGTTTCGCTAGCATTTCATGAGTTAGCTGGCACAAACCCCTTGAATTCTAAAATAAATAGACCTTTCTCCCATTATGCTAGGAGAATCAGGGGGGAATTAGTTCAAAAGAGATTGATCCCTGTTGTTTGTGGGGGTAGGATGCCCATAATTATATTATAACTTGATTCTTGTTTTTCTATATTGATTTCATATTCTCGTGAATTGCTTTTGTTATTGGTTTGTTGACTCCTGAAAAGTCTGGTAATAGAGGATGTTGTACAAGAGGTCATGTCAGTCTTTGCATAATTGATTACACAAAACAGTCACACTGAACCTGAGGAAGTACTAAGGGGATCCAAAGCCAGAGATTTTAAAACTTCAAGGGACCCAGTTGTTAATTTTGTGCTGACTTATCTATGCTCATCAGGATTTTACCAGGAATTTTAGGTTCAGAGATATCATGGCTTAACAGACACTATAAATGACAGAACAGGTGCTAATCTAAATTAATAGAGGGAGTTTTCTCATTGGAAGTTCTCTGTATTGGTGAAGTTAAAGATTCTGTATCCCTTAAATTGAAAGATGCTCTAAGAGGGCTGCTGCAGTTTCATGATGTGTTGTGGTGGAACCACTTCAAAGAACTCAGAGTCACACCTCCTCTAATCCAGGCATAGACATTTATTGTGATTGATGCCTCTCAAGAAGTGGGCTAAATTCCAAGAGGAACCAGCAACTTCAGAGAAAGCAAGATGGATTTTTATAGGATAAAGATGCAATTACATAACAGAAATGATGAATACGAAAAAGGCAGGAGGGGTTTGTTAAGGGATTAGGTAATAGGGGAGGGGTCCCAGAAACAGTGGAACTGTGCATGCAATTGCCCATAATGCATACAGAAAAAAATCCTTTGGGGGAGGTGTATGTATAATAATGGCATTATAATAAGTCTCTCTACTTTGTAAGTTCACCTAAAGGACAGTTTTTGCTATTACTGCTCAGGTGCCTACTTAGGGAAAGTTCCTTCTATTGTTTTGGGGTCCATATCCTGCTTGGGCATCCTGGTGGTGCTGCTTTCTGACTGACTGAGAATTGTGATCCTGTCTGAGACTAGATGGTTGTGGTTGTGGTTGAGTGTGTGGACACACCTGCTATTTCTGTGGGAAATATGAGGAATGGATCTGGGACCAGTGGCTAGCTAGAGGCAGTGACCCGGATCCCATCACATGGACATGCATGCTGTTTCTGTGAGAAATATGAGTTCATGGACACATCTATTCTCCCAGTGAGCAGCGAGGTATATATATGAAGAAGTTAGGATATTGAGTAGGGGGAGAGGTGAGTGGCTAAGTTGGGAGCAATGGATCTGCGATTCAGTGGAGCCTAGAAGGAAGTGAGGATATTGGACCTGAGGGCAGCTTTATTAGGATTCCATCAGGGCAACTAGATGGCATAGTGGATAGAGCACTGGTCCTGAAATCAGGAGGACCTGAGTTCAAATCTGGTCTCAGACATGTGTGACCCCTGGGCAAGTTACTTCACCTGAAAGTCACTTGCCTCCAAAAAAAACGATGCCATAATACCCCTAGTGCCTCTATCTATCCCTGTAGTGCCTTCCAGAAGAGCTCTAGTTTATCAAGTAACCACTATATAAGTATCTCTAGGACCTAGCCAGTGTCTGAAACATAGAAGAAACTTTTAAAAATGCCTGCTAAATTTAGTTTCTTAGAATAGAATTGAATTGAAGCAGCAAAGGAGAACAAAGTAGAAATGTGATTTAAATAAGCCCCATCTCACTCTTCCATTCTAGAAAGATTAATAAATGGGAAATGAGATGAGGGCTATATTGGATACAAGGCCAAGTTGTAATCCTTACATCAATGCATTTCCTAGGATTTTCACCATTGGTCCATCCTGAAATCATTCATCACCAGGATTGAAGGGAGTAGTGCTTGTTTCAATTCAATCAGAAAGAATAATCAATCAATGGCCTTCATTAGGCTATCCCTAAATTGTGGCTGTGTTGTTGTATTCATCCTTCATTTTCAAAGAAGACCATGACATCAGAGAAATGATGACTTGACTTGCACTTGACTTTGTTTTGAGTGAGGGAGGGCTGTGCAAGGTCACCAACCTCACTTTCTCCTCCTGAGCCACCTGGATCCAGTGACCAGATACTCCTCAGGATGACTGGAGACTGCCCAGGATGCAACGGGAGATCTTGGCCTTTTTAGGCTAAGGCCTTTTCACATACTCACTTAGAGGGAGGTAACATCCATTCAGTGAATAGGCCTCTTTAAGAAGTAGTCAGGGAATGGTCCCTTTAATGAGCAAAAGAAAAAAATAACTAAATCAAGCCAGAAGGGAAAGAGAAATAGTCACTACTGATAATCACTCTAAGCCAGGAGAATCCAGAGAACAGTATGTCTGTGTACTGGGTATCTCAAGAGAATGAACTAGTTTTATAGAACAAGTCTATGTCCCTAGTCTATCCTAAAAGAATGACATCTGTCTGGAATGATCCATGTATAATCAGTGAGAGATGCCATAAAAAAAGATTCCTCATTTAGTGGGAGATTGAACTAAACCATTTTCTATGGCCCCTTCCAATCTCCAAATTAATGATTCTATGACTCCCAGATGATGATAGGAAGATGGATTGGATGACCTTCAAAGTCCCCTTCAACCTTCTGATACTATTAATCAAGTAGGCAGTAAATATGCCTTCCTTAAGATTAGCAGGCATCCCAACGTAAATATTTCAACAGTAAATTCATGAGATTATTGTTTGAGGCAGATTTCCTGGAATGGAAAATTAGCTCCTTCCCTCGAGGCTTCTCTCTTAAAGTACAACATCTGGAAACCAATTTCCCATATTGCTACAGGAGCCTGCAGTATTTTTACTATAGAGCATTTCACAACTTATCAAGCACATGAAGAAATTTCACTTTAGCCTGGAAGCATGCATCAATGCTTCTGAATGAAGGATTGCTAGATAAGGTAAACCCAATCACAAATGGAATCAAAAATTCTGGTTTGTACACCTACTATGTGCAAGGTCCCTTACCATATATTATCCCTGATCTCCCAAATCCTGTCATTTGTGATTTCAAAGTAGGTTTGTAACCTACTTTTAACCTAAAAGTAGGTATGTAGGTAGGTAGGCATCTAACCCAAGCATTTAAGGCAGACTGATGTCATGGCTAGAGTGCTGGATCAAATTGATAGGAAGCCCTCTAACACTTAGTAACAATATGGCCCCAGGTAAGCAATTTATCCTCTTGAAGCTTCAATTTCCTCAGTTATAAAATGAGAATAATAGCTCTTACCTCATAGGGTTGTGGTGAGACTAAGGTGAGATTATGTATGGAAAATGTTTTGCAAACCTTCGAATCTATCTAAATGTCAACTGTGATTATTATAGTGATTTTCATATCGCAATAGATTTTTTAGTTAATTTGCTTATTTTTAATTTATGGAATAAAACAAGTATTTCCATAACATAGTATAATAAAAAAAAGATTGCACATAAAACTGAAAATCTATTGTGTATAACTTTCTATTCTTCTTAAATATATGATAAAGTTATTTCAGTTCTTTTCTAACCCTGCTCTAGGGATGGCTACCATTAGACACAGGGATGTGTGTATATAGATATAGATCTACATGTATTTGTATGTGTGTATGTATTTTTTTATTGTATGTATGATATACTTCTATTTATCTATTCTTTCTCAGTTTTCTTTTTCTTAAGGAAATTCACTAACTTTAAATCCTAGTAGGGGCTGAACTAGAATCCACAATCAATAGAGAACTTATCTGTTTTATTTTATTTTTGAGGCTATGTCTCCCCCTCCTTCCCAGGCTAGAAGCTCAGGGGCTACTCTGAGGCTTGATTTCACCATTGATTGGCAGGCAACTTTGACCAGATCTATCCCAATCTCCTTAGGCAAGCTGGTTACACCACTACTACCACCCTTGCTTCAGGGAGAATGAGCATACTGATGGTGAATTTAATGTGGACATTCAACTGGTTTAGCCCACTGAATTTGAGAACTCCTGAACTCTATCCTGAGATAACTCCTGAGATCTATCAATCTCAGCCTCCCCAGTAGCTGGAATTAGTCTCACTTGTCATTAGAGTTTAAAATGACCTTGGGGAACAGACTACACCAAAGTCAATATTTTCTGTTGGTGATTCTGCAGGGGAGGGAGGGAGGGGGAAGGGGAGGAGGAAAGGAAGAAAAGGGAGGGAAGGAAAAGGGAGGAAGAAAGAAAGGGAGGGAGGGAAGAAGGAAAGGAGGATGGAAAGAAAAGGGAAGAAAGAAGGAAGGAGGGAAAGAGAGTGGAAAGAAAAAAGAAGAAGGAAGAAGGGAAGATAAGAAATAGGGAGGGAGGGAGAGAAGAACTGGGCCTTGAGAAGTAAACCCAGATTGGACTGAATAGATTTCAAGCTTTTCTAGGTAGCTCCGTACACCTGGAGAAAAGCAAAACTGCCATAAAGCCAGCACCCATTTGCCAAGGCTCTCCACCTAGAACTCTAGTATTTGGTACTGTCTTTTGATAAGTTTCAAATGAGTGACTTCCAAGTCCCGTTTTCTGCCCTGAATTTCCACAAGGTGTGCAACTGCCTCATACAACACCAACTGGGGTGTCATCAGAATCAAAAACTTGTTTTGCAAGAGGAGAAGGGAAGGAGCCAATATTTCCCAGGTACAGGGCGCGCTGCTGTGTTTCATTCACACTCTGTCTTCCTTTCTTACAGGGGTGCCAACAGCCACCCAGTCACCTACCAGAGAAAGTAAAAGATGTGGCACAGCCGGATAGCTCACTACCAAAGGGAATATCTAAAGCTAAAGTGGTAAGAAGCAGCCTGGTAAGAACTGCAGACCACTCACGCTGGAGGTAAATAAATAGCTGATATCCTACAGCACTTGAGAACCTGAGCAATAAATGATATGGATTCTCTCTATTTTAAAACAGAGGAGAGTGATTCTCTGGTACCATGGCAACAGCAGCATCATTAACGGTTCTCTTGGAGAAAAATATATAGAAGTGTGACCTGCACCCTTACATCCTTGGTATCAATTTGACAAGCCAGAAGCTTAGAGTTTGGGATTGTGTTTCAGGGTGTTTTTTCTATTATAATTGCCCTTTGTCCTTCAATTTGGAAATCTACAACCTACCCAAGCACTACCGGTCTTCTGTTCAGTGGAACAAGAGGCTCATTAAGGAACAACTGAGTTTGTATGTCGCTTTCAAAAGATTCATGCCCAGCCTCCCAGCATGTTAGACAGTATAGTGAAAAATGATCAGCTTGCATCCTAAGAGGTGACCAGGAGAATTCTCACAAAGTAGCTAAGTGGCAAAGGGGATAGAGCACTGGACTTGGAACTGGAAAGACTTGAGTTTAAATCTGACCTCAGATAAAGAGCTATGTGACCTGAGCAAGTAATTTAACGTCTGAGTGCCTCAGTTTCCTCAACTCTAAAATGGGAATAATAATACCTCACAGGATTGTTGGGAGGATTAAATGAGATTTGTAAACTGAGTAGCCTGGTGTCTGGCACATAATGAGTGTTTAATAAATATGTGTTGCCTTTCTACCCATAAAATAAACGTATTTTCTCTGGTCTTCAAGGCCATGATGACCTCACATTATACTATGCACCTCTTTGCTGTGTTTATCATGTAATATTGCATATTATAGTTATCTGGGTTTGTGTCTATCTTTATTAGACTATAAGTCCCATGAGAGCAGGGATTCATTTAAATTTTGCATCTTTCCCCAGTACCTACCACAACGCTCTGCATATGTGCTTGTTGCTTGACTGAACAAATGAATGAGTGAATGAATGGATGCATGCCAGGTGTATTAGACAAAGAGGCCAAGGAGTAGAATAGACCTCTCACTCACCCTTTTCAGAAAGGAAGTATATTTCTGCTTCCTTGGATATCAAAGACTGCATATCTTTCAATATTAAGGTTAATGAGGCCTATGGCCCTGTAATCTACATGAGTAGGTTAATTCTAGTGTGTCCTAGATAGCTGAGAGAGAGATTTAAGACTTCAGAGGCAGCCAGCTGAAAGCTGTAGGGGATATATAGGCTGCCAAACAAGCATCAGGATATGTTGTTCAGGGTGGCGAGGAAAAACACTCAGCAGTAGACCTCAATTTTTTCATAAGCAAAAGAGAAAATCAATTCAGCAAACATTTTCCTGTAGTAAAGTTATTCTATGCTCAAGGAACTTTCAGTGTACCAGGAGTAGGTAGATATGGCATATATACAAGATATGATACAAAGTAAAATGTGGCGAGAAGAAAGGGGAATCTGGAGAAAATGTGAGGAGGGAGCTCTTTCATCTCATCATGGAGCAGGTGGCACCTGAGCTGGGACCTCAAAGGAAGAGTATTTCGACAGGTATAAATCTGGAGGAGGTACATTATATCCATAGAAGACAACCTGTGTAAATACAGAGAGGTAGGAGAGGGAAGAACCAGGTCATTGAAGAGTCAGTACTTGAACGTAGAGCATTTCAAGGGGAGTAGTCTGAAGTAAAACCAGAAAGGTAGGTTGGAACCAGATTGTAGACAGTCTTCAATGCCATGACCAAGAATTTTATTTTGTCCCAGAGGCAATCCCCACTGAAAGTTTTTGAGCTAAAGAAGTGACGTGTTATATTTGCGTTAGAAAGATTCTTTTTGGTAAATGCACAATGTAGAAAGGAGAGAGATGGTTAGTAGGCCACTACAATAGTCTGGGTCCAAGGGATGAAAGCCTAACCTAAGCTGGGCTCTGGGTTACAAGAGGAGTAACAAAATTCTAAGATCTCTTGGAGAATGTATATCTCTTAATGAGCTTTGAGTCCATTGGGTGAAAATCTCAATATTTGTTTATATTTTTATGGAATTAAAATGTGCTTCCCTTTGCATACAAACATTGCCAATACTAACCTAATACAATGCTTTGGGGTGTTTTTTTTTTAAATAGGCTGATCCTAATTTTGTGAACCTGAGACCAAGGATTCACAAAGAGACAGTATGAGATGGTGGGAAGAGCACTGGAGTTAATCTTGCCCTCCAAGTTAACTTGGAATTAGGAAAGCTCTCTGTTCAAATCCTGCCCTCAGGCATTTACGACTTAGGTGATCTTTGGAAATTCTCTGAACCTCAATTTTCTCAACTGTAAAATGGAGATAATAAAAACTCCAGTACTTTCCTCACAGGAGAATAAATGAGATAATTTATGCAAAATATTTTGCAAATCTCAAACTCCATATAAATGGCAGATGCTATTTAATTGCAAGATGGGTATCTAGGGATTAGTTGTACCTTATGATGACCATGGAATAGAGGAAATCAAATCAACCTCTGTGAAGACCAAGTACAAGAAGTTATAAATCTTGGCACTATGCTCTAACACCTGAGCTAACCAGCTACAGAAGACACATTTTTAATAACATTAGGGGGGAAAAGAGAACTAGATTATATCAACGTTTAATAATGTTTAATAACAGAAAAAGAACTAGATTACTATGAACATTTCGTCCATTTCCAAACTTGACTAAAATTAGAATGTAATTAGATTGGAAGGTCTTTCAGAAATAGGTCTGTATCATTTAGCCCTTAGATTATCTCCCATTCCATTTCTCTAAGTAAATAGCCCATTCTCAGACCAAATATCATGGGAATACTCAAGCATAATAAAACTCTTGGAAATTCTTTAGCTCTGGATGTCTCTTTCCAGTCATCTGGGTCCAGTCTGTTTCTGGTTTGGTTCCATCCTTTCCTGGCTACCCAAGAAGTCAATATTTTCTTTTTTATTCCATATGCTTCTTCCTCACTCAAGCTCTCTTGAACAATATGGATAAGAATGGATTTGCTCATGAAGTTTCCTTGTATATTTGAGCAAGGGACTTCCATCTTCTCTTTGCAAAGGTAGGAGACTATGGATATAAATACTGTATATACTGTTGAATATGATTGATCTGCTGTTGATTTTGTTGAACTGATTATTTTTCTCTTTTGTAAGGCTTTGTTACAAGGGCTAAGTTTCTGAATGGAGGATGGGAAAAAGAAATATTTGCAAATGAAGGTGATAGCAAAACAAAAGATCTAAATAATGATTTTTTTATCTTAAGGGGGCAGCTAGGTAGCCATGACCCTGGAGTTAGGAGGACCTGAGTTCAAATCCACTCTCAGATGCTTACTAGCTATATTACCTTGGGCAAGTCACTTAAACCCAATTGTCTCAAAAAAATTTTTAAAAACGAGCAAGAGAAGTTTAGGGCTAATAAAAGCGAAAAAAATACTTACATGGCAAGTTATAATTTTATGAATGCTATTCTCCATCAGGGTACAGAGTCTGAAGTGCTAGACCTAGATCGGGAAGATGTGTGTTCAAGCCCTAACTCTGCCACATACTGACTAGATGATCTATGGCAAAGTCTCAACATCTAATAAGGCAATTTGTTAAGTTAGAGTTACAGTCAAATTGTTGATCTGTGAATGAAATCATAAGTTCAAACAAACATATCAAAAAAGCAATCGAGGGATCCTGACACAGAATGTAAAGAGATTTTTTAAAGGGTCATAACTGGATACTTTAATTCAATAGACAATTCAGCTCAATTCAACAGAAATGTATTAAGTGTTTATTATGTACCAGGTTTTGGGCACGACTACTGAAAGAAGGTGGGATTGAGCTCATCTTTTAGGATGATACAAGAGAAGACAATAATGCCCTCTTGTAATGTCCCTTAGAGTCTCTGCTAGACCCAGCACTGGACTGGATGGATCATCAGTTTGATCCAGCACAGCAATTCCTGTGTTTGAATGTGATTCCTTAGCCATCAAGGAGTGACCCTTGTTTATATCCCAAGTCAGAATAAGTTACATCCCTCATGTAGCTCTCCAAACTGTCCCTCTTCCCAGCTCCTAAAAGAACTATCCAGCTAAGTAAGTATTTTCTGCCATTAACTGTGTTTTGCTTTCGATTCCCATGTCTAGTGCTTGTTCCTGATCTATTGTTGGGACTGAGACAGAGCCCTTCAGTCTCCTCTGGTAACAACTGACTTATGCAATGCCACTCTTGGTATGCATACCTGCTCCATCTCATGGCATCTCCATAATAACTCTTTGGCTTCTCACTCAGGCTTTCCATCAAAATTTGGCTCAGTCTATCTATTAAAAAGAAGCAAAGGGATAGAGGTCCTTGTGTCCCTTGCAAGCACTCAGGCTGACATGATGTGAAATATAGGGCGAATTTTATTTAACCTGACAGGAAACTCAAAGGACTCATGCCAAGCCCATTAACAACCAAGACAACTCTTGTCTCTGTATAATCCCACCTTCTCTAGGGATCTGTAAAGTCCACAAGAAAATATAGAAGTGAAGAGAGAGGTCTAGGTTTTTCCATTTCCATTTCCAGGTCTTGGTTACTTTTATCATGAGAGAAACTATTCCACCCTGGTCATCCCTTTAATTCCACATACTAGCTCTGTTCTGAGCAGTTCTCCTAGAAACAAAGCGATAGACTAGATGAAGGGATGAATATGAAAGGCGAAAGGTATTTTGCACTGGGCTAAACTATAGTGGTAAAGATCCCACCCACCATCCATCACCCCAGTCTTTTAACACCTTCTCATTTTAAGTAGGTCACAGGGCTAGAGACAAATCAAGATGTGTATAAGTGTGTGTAAGTATATGTATATATGTACATATATGTGTATATGCATATGTATATATAGGGATGTATTTGGAGGCAGAGAGAGATGAGAGAGGAGAGACAAAGACAGAGAGAGAAAACAAGAGAGATGGGGACAGAGAGAGAGAGAGAGAGACTGAGCACCCAAAGTCTCTCTTCCAGAGTCTTGGAAATGAAGAGTCTTAGCATAATTTTGCTTCCTTAGGCCTGACTTAATTCTCTTAGTGTTTGGAAACATGTTTAGCATTTAATTTCCTTCCTACTCAGGGTTTGTATTCATAGTGTACACTCATCTAGTTCTTCCTGTTGAATCCCTTGTCCCCCACCCCACCTACACTTTTCTTTTCAAAAATCGAAACTCTTCTACTGTATTTCAGTGATAGGAGCTCGCTTTTGTGTATCAGTATCAAACCAGTTATTATCAACACAATGAAATTGACACTCCAGGCTAATAGATAAGAAGATGCCTTCCTTTACAGTAAAGCTTGGACAATTTTAAAATAAGTTCCTTCAACTTGAGGGGAGGCCCAAAGAAGTGAACAAAGTGCTTCCGACGTTGGTAGGATGTTAATATGGATAAAACATTTTACAGCATTTGTAATCTATACCACATAATTTTAAACAACTTAGAACTATATATGGTCTTTGGTTTCTAATGGTTTCGCGTAGGTTTGTTTTGTCCATAAAAGTAGACTGTGACCTCTCTAAGGATAGGAACCACATTACCCTCAGCATTATGTAACAGAGTGCTAGACTTGGAGTCAGAAGAGACTGGAACTGGATCCAAGCTCTGATTCTCATGACTTCTGTGACTTAAAATCCCTGAGCCTTACTTAATCTCCTCATCTGTAGAAAGGGGATAATCATAATGGTGCCATCTACCTCTGGTTCTTGAGATGAAGATAAAGAAGCAGGAGAAGGAGGAGGAGTTTTTGTATGTATATCTTTAAATTCCAATTCCACTGTGAGCTATCAGTTTTTATATTTCTCCGTTCCCACAAAGCACCAAACAGTGTGGTGTTATTATTCGTAGCACACATAGAATATGTCTACCACATGCACAAAAGAGAACTTCTATCACTGAAATTCAGTATTTGAAAAGGAAAGTGTAGGTGAGAAAGGAACAAGAAAAAGAACTAGATGAGAGTGTTATTGTCTGTCATTCCTTCTCAAAGAGGCCATGACATCAGGAAAGTGATGCCACGATTTGCAAGTGAAATTGGATTTAAGTGAGGGCGGGCTGTGCAAAGTCACCAGCCTTACTTTCTCCTCCAGACCCATCTGGGTCCAGTGGCCAGATATAGATCATAATGTTTGGAGATGGCTCCAGATGCAGTGGGAGACTTTGGCCTTTTTAAATTAAGGTCTTTCCCAGGTCTCAGTTTCACTGAGGCAATGGCCATTCAGTGATTAATACTAGGTAAGAAATGAGGCAAAAAAATGGCCTCTTTTCCATAATTTAAAAAAATCAGTCTGGGAGGAGAAAGCCCTCAGGGTTTCTGGACAAAATAGAAACAATTGCTACTTATACCCACTCTGAACCATCAGGGCCCAAATTATGACCAAGTGAGGCTTGAGCTGGGAGCTATTGTTAGCCAATCAGTGAGAACCTAAGTATCAATAAAAGCTACCATATATACGTCTGTGTATATATACATAAAGATGTATGTGTTTGCACAGCATTTTATATATATAACCTTTAACTAGTCCCATGAGGTAGAATGAGTGCCTCTACTTCCTTTCCTCTCGGTTGCTTCTTAACTCACTACAGTCTAACTTCTTACCTCATCATTCAACTAAAACTGCTGTTCCCAAAGTTACCAAGGATATTAATATCTCTCAGGTGCCAGATCTAATGCCCCTTTCTCAATCCTCATCCTTCTCGACCTCTCTGCATCATTTGACACTGTAAATCACCCTCTTCTCCTTGATACTTTCTTCGAGGTTTTTCATGGCATGATTCTCAACTCTCTGACCAAACCCCAATATTTTTTATTGGATCTTCATCCAGGTTGTACCCATTGACCAAGGGTGTCCCCCAAGGTTTTGTTCTTGTCTCTCTTTTCTCCTCTCTATACTATTTCACTTGGTGATCTCATCAGTTCCCATCTATTTACCCAGCCCTCATCTCACTCCTGATCTTCAGTCTTGCATCTCAAACTGGATGTTACCTAGACACCTAGAATTCATTAGGTCTAAAACTGAATTCATTATCTTTTCTCCCAAGACCTCCCCTCTTCTTAATTTCCCTATGGCTTTTGAGGTCACCATCATCTTTCCAGTTACCCAGTCTCACAACACAGGGAGCATCCTTAACTTTCCATTCTCTTTCACTATCCCATAACCAACCAGTTACCAGCTTCTGTCAATTCTAACAGGATTGTAACATCTTTCTCATTTGCTCCCTTCTTTCCTCTGGTGCTGATGCCACCCTGGTGTAAGACCTCATCATCTCTATTGCTAGCCATCTTAGAGGCAACTAGGTAGCACAAGTCAGATCTCAGACATTTACTAGCTGTGTGACCCTGGACAAGTCAATTAACTTCTGTCTGTCTCAGTTTCCTCTGCTGTAAAATGGGGATAATACTAACACTTACCTCGCTTAACTCGCAATGTTTTTTTGAGAATCAAATGAGGTAATCTTTGTAAAATGCTTAGCACAGGGCCTGTCATATTATGGGTTCTTAATAAATGCTTATCTCCTCACTCCATCTATCCATCTGTCTGTCAATCTATATCATAGATATAGCTTAGTGTAGGAATTTGATATTGTACAGAAACACTTCTCTCCAAGAAGACTCATCTAGGAACTAATTAATTTGATCCTGTCTCCCGTCACTGTCATCTCAGGAACATGTGGTTTCCTCCTATTTTGGGGGTATGTGAGTCCCTGAGGGGCTTCCTAGATAAATAGGCTTCCCCTCCAGGGAAGTGAATCTAGATCTCTTTAGCCCCTCTCCTAGATTTATGTCTGTTTCTACTTTCCCTTTATACTGGCCTACCCAAGGGTGGATGTCTAAAATCAAGCAGTCATCTTTAATGTGGTAACAATAGATCAGCAAATATACCCAGGATAAGGAGAGTTAACACTTCATTAAGGAGAGATGATTAATTCTGAAATAATGCCTCAATGTAGTATCAATGGAGATGTTTATACCTTTTTATTGCATAAGGGGTCATCTTTAATTCCTAAAAAGAATAAAGATATATTTGGAGTCAGAAGGATGTGAGTTCAAATCTTAACTCTTTGCTCCCTGTGTGGCTTTGAGCAAGTCCCTCAACCTCTCTAGGCCTCAGTTTTCTCAGCTATAAAATGAGGAGATTAGACTACACTAAAGATTAGACTAAGATCCCTTCTAGCACTGCATTTATGATCGTGTGAACCTTGATGATAAAGAGAGCCTTGACCAGGCTCTTCTATACTTTCTTCACTATAGCTTAGAATTCCAGAAGACAGGTCAGATAAAAAAAGCTTTCTAGCCTCATTTCACCAAATTTTCAGCTCTCCACTCTAATCAGGCCAGTCTCCTCTCTGTCCAACTAATACATACTCACAGTACAAATATTTGTTGACTGATCGGGTTCATACTGAGGATGTGGTGCTAGATTTTTTGGAATACACATCAGCTGGGGTTGCTGGCCCCAACCCAGCGATTCCAGGTGCACAACCCATAAGGGTAAGAATAAGAAGACAAACCAGGGTATCAGCTTTTTCTTCTACATCATATTGCCTCCCTGCCCAATTTCTTCTATCCTCCTGGGGATGGGGAGGGAACTCTGTGGGGGAATAACATAAATCCCTGACCTGTTTCCTTTCTCTTGCTCCTCTAACTATTCTGACAATGGCCAACTGGAATCCAAAATGGAGAAGAGGGATGTAGAAATGGGTGATTGCCTGCCTGGAGAAAAGAAAAGGAAAAGAACAAATGCCTCAGATCCCAAAACTGGACATGTGGTCTAGGTCTGCAGATTCCCGCTGAAGGCCCCGGGGAAAGAGGACGTTCCAATTTGGCAGCTACATCAGCAATGATTTAACCTTGTGCATTTTATTTTTACATCAGTCCAAGGGGACTGCCACTGTGGGGAAACAGCTTTTGATGGAGCCAAGCCTCTCCAAGGGGCTTTTCTGATCATCCCATGTCTTGCCTGTTTGCCAAAATAATCTCTAGAAATGGAGGGGTTTCCTATTTCTCCAAGGTATGAGTACACAGAGCAGAATTCATGGCTTATTCTGACAGAAATCAGACTCATTATTAATTTCAAGGAAGCTAAGGATCAGTCATACAGATTACTTAAATCTGCCTTTGAACTCAAAGTAATGAATATGACCTGATCATATCACACGCATGTTTCCTATATTGTTTGTGGAGATCGTAGGATTTAGAACTGAGAGGAACCTTAGAGGTCAGTTAGTTCAATCTCCTTACTTAAAACTGCATTTGAATTTAAGAGAGCTGAGTACTAGTTTGGTATAAAAAGAAAGGAAGAGGGAGCAGGGGTTAGGGGATCAGCCTTACTCTTAGGTTTTAGAGTGATAATCAGTTATATGGCATCATTTTGGCAACCCTGAAAAGAAAAGTCCTGATGATCACTCATTTTTCTTTAGGCTTTTATCTCTATTCAATTATTCTTAGAAATTTAACACTTTCAGTTATAGTCATTTATATCTTGTATGAATTGGTCTGGAGAAGAGGGAGGAAAGAGATCCTCAAAGGCAGGAAGCCCAAAATTCAAATGATACATAAGGACTATATGACCACTGGCTAGCAATTTAGCATGTCAGTGCCTCAGTCAGTGCTCTAAGACTATAAGTTGTAGAGCAAATACCAATCCTTATTGGGAAAGGAATTTTATGCACTCAGATTTCTCTGCACCAATGAAACCCCTAGTTCAAGTTTTAAAAAAAAGAATAGGTCAAAATTATTTTGGAGGAACAGGTTTTGATAGAAAGGAAAGTTGAGGACATTGAATGAAATCAATATAATTCATTAAGATCTTCTCTTCTAGATTGTACTTCACTTCTGTGTATTTACATTACTGATCTATCATTCTCTCTTATTTCTTTGGTGAGGCTTGCCATTGAAGATTCAAGTTTTCCTATTTTGCTCATTGTTTTTGCTGAACAAATTTGAGGACACATATTTTGTTCTCATAATTTTCATTTCTCTTTTAAACTGCTCAGCAATAGCATGCTGTGGTCCTGTGTTCTAAAATTCCACAGGGTTCTCTGACTCATCAAGTATGGGATCATTTTCCTTTACTTTGAGGTATTTTAATAAATAGATACCTGAATTCATTTACTAGATCTGGAGGCCAAAATCCAATTTGTTGCTACTATTTTTTCTGTTGAGTTATCTATTTATAGTCAAGATTTATTCTTCCTAAAATCTTTGGTACTTTCAGTCTTTTTTCCCCCCCTTATTTTCCTTATCATTCATTTCCTGACTCCCTCCCCTCTGGTTTCAGTTTCTTTGCCAACTGGATCTCAAGACATCTCAACCTCCTCCCACACTAGGCAATTCACAGTTCACCAGGCAACTCCCTCCTCCCCTCCCCTTCCACAATTGACTTTTGGGTGGTCAGAACAGGCCCTAGATGGGCACTGTGTTCTTTTCCTCAGAACTAGTGGAGTGCTGCACAGTCCCACATTTGCATGGAGTACTGTCTTGGTGATTTGTCTCAATCCTTCTGTTCTTCAGTTCTCTTCCTTGGTCCTAGCCATTCAGAGACTCTTTTTCCAACATCAGGGGTTCAACATTTTGCAGTGCTGTTGTTTCTGGGTGCAGCCTCCCAGCAGGTTTTTTCTCCTGAAGGGCTGTGATCAAGCTGGCTAATCCTGAGAGCCTTTAGGATACTGGTCATGCTCCTCTGGATGCCCTCTAGTTTGTCCAAATCCTTCTTAAAAGATACATTTAAGAGCAGAACCAGAAGACAGAAACAGCCACATTGTGCAATGACTAATTTTGACAGACTTAGCTCTTCTCAGCACTGCAAGGATCTGACACCTCCAAAAGAATCATGATGGAAAATGGAGTCTGAATGTAGATGGAAGCATGCTATTTGCTCTTTTTTGTTGTTGTTTTGTTTTATTTCTTCTTTCTTGTGGTTCCTCTCATTTCTTCTAATTCTTCTTTACAACATAACTAATGCAAAAATGTTTAATATGAATGTATATATAGAACCTATATCAGACTGTGCACTGTCTTGAGAAGGGGGTAAGGGAGGGAGAGGGAGAAAACAGAATTCTAAATCTTATGGAAGTGAATGTAGAAAACTAAAAATAAATAAATAAATATTTTCTGGAAAGATACGCTTAGAACTAAGTATTTTACTATAGATGTTATCTGACCAAGGCAACATACAGTGCACATTATTTTTTGCTCTTAAAAAGTGGACCTAATAAAAAGTTTTATTCTAACTGATATAAAGTGAAGCAAATAGAGCCAGGAAAATAATACATACAATGACTACAAGAATGGAAATGGAAAGAAAAACAACAACAAATAACAAAATGGAAACTGAACACTGTGAAATTTTAATGAGCAAGTGTATCCATGAAGAAGAGATATGAGAATACTCCCTTCTCTATAGGAGTGATGGGCCATGACTATAAAATACTGACTCTACTGTCAGACTTGGTAACTTAAACTTACTGAGGACGTGAAACATTCTCTTACTATCTTTCCTTAGATTTCTTTTCCTCACTAACTATTGCCTGTTCCAGTCTGGAAATCTTTATATTTGATAATGAAAACAGAAGTAAAATAGGAGCTGAGTAGTTCTTGCCTTTCTCCAGTTCCCTTCTTATCAGTCCCATCATTGACTACAAGATTTCATAATCTCTAGAGATTCTTTCTTGGTTCCTTCTGGCATAATTCTACATTTCCATATGTGTTACCATGGTGGGGGAGGGAGGGAGAGAGAGAGAAAGAGACAGACAGACAGACAGGCAGGCAGGCAGACAGACTAAGCAGAAACTGGTAATCTCCATGAAAAGAGTGAGTCTAAAGATTTAATGTTACTAAAACAAGGCAGTAAGGATATGATAGCAATGATGGTGGATCAGGCATATGATGGCATCTCTGTAGACCTTTCTTGGAAAGAAGCAAGACTAGTTTTAGGCAAAATTTCGAAGTAGATGAAATTTGTGTAAGTGAAAACTCTGCAGCTACCTGTTTAGGCTTCATAATCTTCAACCTACTCTCCATGGTCTGGTACCATATACCATATAGGTCCATAGGACTTCTTATCAGACTCTACATGCATTTAATGTGGCAATTACTTAATCTAGTCAACTAATCTCTGCTAATGTGAGATTCCTAAGGCTTTCCTAGGTAGAGATGAATGCCATGACCTGAATGAAGGGCAGCCAGGAATTGTCAAGAGCAGAAGAGAGGAGAGTTCTTCAGTCTTTTTCAAGTTGTCTTTAAGTTCTCTTTAAGTGTCAGATAACTTAGGGTCTTTCTGGCTTCCAGCTTCAAGAGGGAAGATTAATGAGGCCAACTCCACTTCAGGTTTCTAAAGGAAAAGATTCTGGGAAGGCATGAGATGAGTTGGAGACTGCCATTTTTCATTCCTAGCTTGCCACACTGGAGACTTTGGGAAACTTCCACTTGGATGAGATCTAGAACTCTCTCTCTCTCTCTCTCTCTCTCTCTCTCTCTCTCTCTCTCTCTCTCTCTCTCTCTCTCTCTCTCTCTCTCTCTCTCAGTTATGCTGAGTTACCTCACTCCCAGCAGGAGAGCTCCTTCACTTTTTCATTTCTGTTTTGCTACTGATTTGGATAAATAGATTTTCTTTGATAATTGTTATGTGTGTTCATTGTAAAACTGCTATTTGGCAGAAAGAGAGTCAAGCCTTGCATATTAAAGCCTTAGGTGAAGGAACTGGAGACATTTAACCTGGAGAAGATGTGATTTAGTTGGCACGTGACAGCCGTATCAAAATATTTGAACAGCTGTCATGGGAATAAGGGATTAGACTTGTTTTGCTGGACTCCAGAGAACATTACTAGAATTGATGGGTATAAATTAAATACAGATTTTAGTTCAAAACAAGGAAAAAACTCTGCGGCAGCCCCTTTGGGACTTACTCCCCCCACCTACGCTACACTCATAGGTTGAAAACTGGCTCATGGGAGGGAAAACTAGCCCAAGATGCAAGGTGCTCTCTGGGTCTGCACTTCTACAACTGTATTTTACTGGTTCCTGCCAGTGTGTTTATGTTAATTGTCAAGTTAACCCCAATCCTATTCCGATATCAACTTCAGGAAAACAATGCAGAAAAATCTCACTATTTCTGCATTGGAAGAAATGAATTCAAGGCTAGGTAAGAGCCTTGTACAGAGGGTACCTACACTATTCACAAATCATTATTTGTGCAAAATAATCACACCCACCCCATGCACATATTTTATCTTTTCCTTCACATCTGCCAAGAAGAGATGATCATTACCTATCAGGATACATGGCAACTAGAGGATATGATAGGCATTTTCCTTCCTTTTCCCCAAGCTCAGTAAAACCCTGCCTGGATTTGCAATATGATATATTTCCTTCTGGGTATATGATACTAACATTTTCTTCAGTGAAATAGATTTTCTCCTATTATTGTCACTGTTCTTGAGAAAAGGATTCCATCCCATCAACTTAAGATTTTTCTTCATAATCTCCACCTTCAGATTCCTGGACTGTTTCCAGGCTTCATTCTCCCCTCCTTGTCACCACAGCTGCACTAGCAGCGTCCTTCCCAGGGTCACTACAAAGAGTGTCTTTCCATAGTGAGCTCTGTTTCCCTGGAAACAGCAAGAAACTCTCTTCCTATAATGTCCCAAAAGATCTTAAGTCGATGGAATGGAATCCTTTTCTCAAGAACAGTGACAATAATAGGAGAAAATCTATTTTGCTGAAGAAAATGCAATAGTATCACATACCCAGAAGGGAATATATCATATTATATCTTATCATATCATATCACATCATATCCTATATATCGTATTGTATCATCATCTGATATAATATAAAAATAGTAAACATTTTTATGATGCTTTAAGGTTTTCTGATCACTTTATGAATATCACCCCATTTTATTCACACAGCAGCCCTGAAGTAGATGCTCTTTTATCTCTATTTTATAGATGAGGAAACTGAGGCAGACAGAGGTTAAGCGACTTCCCTAGGGTCAAAAACTTAGTTTGGTCTCAGAGGCTGAATTTGAACTCATTTCTTCCTGATTCCAGGCTCAATGTTTTATCCACTGGGCCACCAATTCACATTTCATTGACTGTTAATAAAGACTGAAGACATACTGATTTTCACTTTTTAGAAAAGCCTTATTAATTGGTTATTTTCTTTTTTACAGTTGGATAGGATGTTTACAAAGGGGCTATTTTGACCCTCCCCAGTCCTCTAGCCCATCCCTCAGTCATAGGATCAAAGGTTTCAAGCTATAACAGACCTTAAAGTCCACTGAGTCCAGCTTCATTTTTTCAGATGATAAAACTGAAGCCCAGAGTAATTACTCAGCCACTTGCTTAAGGTTACACAGGTAGTAAGTGGCAGAGCTAAAATCTGAACCCAGGTCTCTTACTCCAAATTCATCATTTTCTACTAAATGAAGATACTTACCGTGACTAGTTCCTGGGAGAAAGGATGTGCATCTACCTTGACAGACTCCAACAATGAGACTAATCTGATAAAATCAAATACATTAGTAGGTCCTTGTGAAGGGGAGACATTCTCCATATTGGGGTTGTATGTAGGGAATAAACTATGTTACCATCAACTGCCTATTGTCTGGAATGGTTCACAAGTGGTATTGAGAACAAATCATTGCTTTGGGGGAGACTTGGAAGCCACTCTTTAGTATCTTTTGTTGCCTTTGAACTCTTGCCAATGGGATTTATGATTGGTTTCCACCTTTAAGACGAAGGGGCATTCTTCTCACCTGTTTTACCCATTGTCCTGAGTGGGTAAAACTCTTCCCTTGATCCAGGATGGCTGGGCATCAAGAAGACTTACCACCATTAGGGGACCTTACTCTGTTGTGCTTGATTGCTCACATGGCTTATATGAGATGGGAATAATCAACTATTCCTTCTGGTGACATGGGAGACCACCATTGCCTCAGAAGGTCTTCAGGTTTTATCATTTGTCCTCCCTCTTTGCACTACAGTCCCATGGCACCATCTTCTGACATACTTAAGTAATCTAAGGACCTCTGGGCTTTGCTTTTCACCCATTACTGTACTTTTTGGATTGAACTTTCCTGTTTAATTCTCTCCCATAAATAGAGTCTGATTTCTTTGAGAGCAGGTCTTGATCCTTCCGTCTGTCTCCATTGCTTAGCACAATGCTTGGTACAGAGCAGATGCTTAATAAATGCTTTTTTTATTCATTCATTCAGAAGTGTGTTCATCCCTGTCTTCTGTCCCAGTCAAGCCCACCTCCTTTTGCGCACTCCAGTTATATTTTTTTTGTTGTTGTTTTCATAGTTATTCCTCACATCTAATATGGTATGTCCATTCCCTCTTCTCTACCAAACCAGTCCCTCCTCCTCCAGTCTTAAGACTCCTTTCTAATATAGCTCTTTCTTACTTAAGGCATCCTAAACTATTCAGTGTCTCTAATACTTTGGAAAGTACTGAGTTTGCTTTCAAAGGATGTCTTCTAGTAGAAGCTGAACAACCACTTACCAAGAATGCTCCTGTGAAAAGAACACTGAATTTGAAGCCAGAAGACTTGGTTTCCTTTTCTCTATGATTTTCCTTTCTTAAATATACAAACTCTTTCATAGAATAAGTACTTCCATGTAAAACCCTCTGAAATGACAACCTTAAAGTTAGCTATTTAAAAAAATTAACTTGAAAATCAATTGACAATAACCTTTGTAGTCATTTGCAAGTAGCATTTGGAGCATAGACAAATTCATTTTTAGGCCTCAACTATTTCATATATGTGAATGTGACCCTTGGGAAAATCCCAGTGGAGATCTGCACTAATGCATGCCACTCAACACAGCTCTGGGAGGACTCACTCAGCTGTCCCTGCCTATCATATCTCCTTGAGAGTCAGAAATGAAGAAACCCCCAAATATGACGCTGGAATCTAAGCTACCATTGGAATTCCATTGCCCCCAAAGTATCTATTACTCTGAAGCTTCTCAGGCTTGCAGCTTCATGCCCTTTCTACTGGGAAACATGAGCAGATCCATAGAGTCATCAATCTAAAGCTAGAAGACACCTCTGAGGACGTCTAGTCCAACCCTCTCATTTTACAGATGAGGAAACTGAGGCCAAAGGATTAAATGTCTTGCCCAAACTCACTCTTATGGAGGCATAATTTCAACGTGGATCCTCTGATTCTAATAATCTCATTTTTTTCCTATGTGTAAAAAGCAGAGTAGGGGATAAGGATTATAGTTATATTGACCAGCATCGATGGCAGAGAATGGGTAATAAAACCTACCTTCTTCTCGTCAATAGGTAGATGATTATTTGGGGGAGGGGGAGAACTGCCTAGCTTATTGCAGTTGCTGTATCCATTATTTTTGTGTGACTGGTTTTCTGTGTTACAATTCTGGAAAGGATCTGTGTACATAAATAGGAGTGGGGTTGGGAGAAAAGGAATATCTAGAAATGACTGTGATGTCAGAAACAAACAAAACATATCAATACAACTTTTTAAAGGTAATGGTAATATCTCTTCCACCAACCCAGGCAGCTTTTCTACTCATTGTGGAAAAGAACTGCATATCACTACATTAGCGTCAATATTATGTAGCAAAGAAGATGTTTGTGCTCATTATCAACTCCACTTGACAGGTGAGAAAGCAGAGGCCTAGAGTCTGACTGAGTAAAAGCACCTTATGGCTTAAATCAGATTCCTTGGCCAAAGCCCAGCTTTTGTGGCAAACTACTATTCATCTGTGGTATAATAAATGAGAGTGTGAAGGAAACAAGATGATAAAATTTATATGCTATCCAACGATGCCACACAATACATTTTAATCACTTAAACACACTTTTCAAACCCTATCACAGCCTGTGACTGAGTTTTATCATTTAATCCTTTCTGACTGGACAAGGTACCGTTCCTCTAGGAGCTATTAAGAAACACAAAGGCAAAATTCTGACCTTGAACAATAATACAACAGCAGCGACTGATCAGAGAATTCGGAAGAACTAAAAGCACTCTATACTCCTTATACTTTCTTTTTTTTTTTTTGGTCCAGATCTTTGATTTCATCAGATGTTGAAGATCTTTGTGAGATAAACAGAGGAGTTTATAGCTCATCCTAGTCTCAATAGGGAACCACTGGAGGCACTGACTAGCAGACTGACTTGGAAGGTGGGCAATCAAAAGGAGAGGGAGGAGACTTGTGGCAGTGAGACCAATTAGAAGCTGTCTTAATAGTCTAGGCAAGAGATGATGAGAGTGGTGGCTACATGAGTGGAGGAAAGGGGATATATATGAGAGATATCGTGGAGATGAAAATAATAAGATCTGGCAACTGACTTAATACATGGGGTGAGTAAGAGTGTGGAGTTGAGGGTGATACCAAGGTTTTACACTGGGTGTCTAGAAGTATGGTCGCACCCTCCAGAGAAAGAGAAAAAAAAGTTGGTTAGTTTTGCTGAACTACTTTCCCCTGTTTTAAACAATTTTTCCTTCTAAGGCATTAATTGCTCTTTGGAAAGAACAAAGGGAGAGTTATATTGTGAAATGTAGATGGTACATATAACAAAAGATGGAGCAAAATTTTTAATTTGAAAAACTGGTAAATTGAGAAGAGGGATAGATTTAGGGAGAAAAATTATGAGGTATGTGTTGGATATTCTGAGTTTGATATGCCTGTGGGATATGTAATTTGAAATGCCCAATCAGCAATTGATTACATAGGACTCAAACTCAAGTAGGACTAGATATATAAATCTCTGAGACATATGCATAGAGATAATACCAAAGAACTGATGAGATCACCTAGTGAGAAAGTACATAGAGAAAAGATTTGAACTCACTTCTCCCTGACTCCAGGCCCAATACTCAATCTACTGCACCACTTAAATGCCTATAATATGATGATCAAGCTTGGTGTGCTGCCTTCTTTCCCCTAAAAAAATATACAAAAATGGAAAAATGGGGAAATATGGATGTAGTATGTTATAGGTATGCTATACTCAGTAGCTGAAGTATGTTAGTTCTACTGAATTCTTTTTTTATATGAAACTTCGTTACAAAGGACAGCTAATTGGTCAAGGGAAGAAAGAGGGCTTATTCATTAGTGAGCATCACTTAAAAACAAAAGGTATAAATACCGTGTTTTTAAGAAAAAAAGAAAATGAGATTTTTTTTTGAAAATCAAAAATTAAAACTCATCATCTCCCCACATTGTCTCCAACCTATTTTTCCGACTCAGAAGGATCTGTGATCTCAATTCATGAGTTTCTTCCAATGATATAGGTCAAAACCCATCCATGCTTACCAATTCAGTGCCCCTCTTTTCCATGTACTCTCATAAGGTCACCACATAGGGTCTGTCCAACATGCCTTTCTTGCCCTCTCCTTTCATTTTGAAAATACCAGTGGAACACTGACTCTCCACTTGCATCTCATTCTCGCCACATGTCCAACCCATCTTCTTGTCCAATTATGTCATTCTTTGATGATACCTTTTACTCCTTTTCATCTCTGGAGTTCCTCCCTAGTTATATGTTGAAGCCTGCTCACAGCCATCATGTACCCTCCCCACCCCCTGTTGTCCTCTGCGTGGTATCCATTTGGAATTCTTTGAAGACAGTTGTATTGATGACTCATTTCCATTTAGCAGAGTGTCATACCTCCCATCAATCCCCAACATCATCCCTCTACTCCAGCCAGACTGATATATTTATTGTCCCTAGTTATGTATATTCTTGCCTCTGTACCTTTCTTTGCAAGAGCTCAAGAGGCTTTCTGTCATTCATACTCTCTGGTTATCCAAATCATATCCAACTTTCAAGGCTCATCTCAAGTTTTCCTTTTCCTCCAAAAAGCCTTGCCTGATCAATACACCACCAGAGAATTGAGATCTCTACCTTCAGAATTCCTATAGAATATTTTGTTTATGCCACTCACTTTGCACTTAATTACATACTTTCTAGAATTGTGTAATTAAACTGTTTAATTCCTTGAGTACAGGGGATATATACCTCATACTTCTTGGTAGTCTAAGCACCTAACACTGTGTTCCACATAGCAGCCACTTCGTAAATACTTCATTTCTCAAATAACTTGAGGAAAATCAACCTTATTTGATCTCTTTGTTCAGGAAAGACATCCCCAGCTAGAAGACTGGAATCTACCAGCAGACTCAATCCAATCCAATTAATGTTTCTTATGCATCTATTATATGTAAGGAAAGAGGTAAGGTGGCATAGCGGATATAGGGTTGGCTTTGAAGTTGGGAAGGCTTCAAATCCCCTCTCAGATGCAAACTAGCTATGTGACCATGGGCAAAGCATTTAATTCTCTAGATACTTCCAGTTACAACTATCTAATATGGTAAGATACAAAAGAGTTGATGATTTGTCCTGATGTGTTAAGAGTTAGTTTCCACACCAGCTTCTCACTCCACAACCTCCCACCAAAAAAATACATTTTTTTTTAAAAAAGCTAAGGCATTCTGATAGGCTTTGAGAAAACAAAGATAAAAAGGAAATAACCCTGCCTTCAAAGGGTTTACATTCTACTAGATCTGAAAGCATTTCCTCAAAGCATTTCTAAGCAGGTAGCCTCACTCTTTATGGTTTGCCAAAATTCCCATCAGGAAGAGCAATTGAGTGTGCAGTAGCACCCTCTACCCAACTCTGAGCAAAAACTTCGCCATCAGCATTCCTTCCTCAAGTTAGGGATTTGAAGACTTCGCTGAAGAAAAGTAGCTCCTCCCACCAAAAGTTTGGGGATCCTGATCTAGAAATTAGTCACAGAAAGGATCATGAGATCACAGATTAAGAACCAAAAGGTTCTTAGAGGTCATTGAGTCCAACTGTCTTCAATTTGCCAAAGAAACCTAAGCCCCAAACACAGGAAATGGCTTTCCCAATTAGAAGCATTTAATTCCTGACCCTCATTCACGTTCTTTTTTCTTGTACAATCCTATCAGGATATTGATTTATCTGCATGTATTTGGAATCAAGAGAGCTGGCATTAATGTTTTCCCATAAACATGTATAATCCTCAGAAGACAGCCAAAAAGTTACAAACATCAAGAATTTAAACTAATTCATTTGTCACAGAATTATAATATGACTCAGAATGTAACTAGCATATGACCTTTCAGTTCCACCTTAAAGCAACTGACTCTCTAGGATCGCTTTATCACATTCCATTTCTTATTGATACTGAGGTGAACCTTATCAAGTTTCTGACAAGTCATATTCCAGATCCTAAATTCAATTTGGGTATTGTAACTTTCCAATGAGACTCATGATATGCATCTGATTAATTTTGTGAAAATAAAGTGTTGAAGAGTTGTCAGTTTCAAAGTAACCTAGTATATAAATGAATTCTCACATCTCCTCCTCCATCCCCACGTTATCCCATCCCACCACAACCATAAAAATATCAACAACAAGTAATGTAGGTTGCAAGTCCCGGTCTTGTTTAATTATAAAGCAATAAATATTAGAAGCACAAATAAATTGCACATGTGTGTAAACAAACTGTACAATGACTGAAGAGAGTTCAGGTAGGGTGGTATGGAAGACTCCAAGAAGCATAACTTTGTCATCCTGAGTGGGAGGTAAACTGAGGGAGAAGGCACTTTAGAAGCATTTGCGGTGGACAATGGATGGGCCAGCCTCATCATACTCTTGTTTGCTAATCCACATTTGCTGGAATGTGGACAGGGAAGCCAGGATGGAGCCTCCAATCCAGACAGAGTACTTGCGCTCAGGGGGAGCAATAATCTGGAGAAAGAAAGGCAAGACTTTTCCCATCAGTGTTCAAATTCTGAATGACATGGATAAAAAGAAATCAATAGAAAAAAATGCAAGTCATTTGTGCTGGGTTGCCTAGGTTTTCCCAAAGCTTATCAAAAGTAGTCTACTCTTTTGTGGACTTTCCCTCTATTTCCATGTAGATGGCCTCAAATATTTCTATTATCAAAGAGTCTTCAGGATGAGAAATGCCCTCCCCTTCTAGGGCTATACCAAGAGCATGGTGTAGTGGTAAGGAGGATGGAATTGCTATCAGGGTACTAGGGTTCAAATGCTTGTTCCATCACTACCCATCTGGTCTTGGGTAAATTGCTTAATCTCTCTGAGCCTCAGTTTCCTGATATGTAGATTTTGTCCTCTGAAGTCCCTTCGTATGTGACTGGTATGTCCTTGGCAACAAGCTAAGGACAAGGGTGAAAGGGAGATGTATATTGGTAAATATTTAAGAATCAGACCAGGGAGGGGGATTGGGGAGGGGGGAAGAATGTAAGCACAGCACACTTTTATTTCTAATCTGCACTATTAGCATTTTCTTCATCATATTCTTAAGTCTAGGCATTCAGTACATCAATCTCTGGTTTGTATTAGCATTTCTCAATTTCTGACAAATGCCTAAATTGAAAATTTAACAACTGACTCTTGCCAGCAAGCATGAGCTGGTTCCAACACACCCCTGGACTTAGGTAGATCAAAGGTGAAGGACAAGGACAACATGGGTGCCACAAAGACAAAATGTGTGCCAGGAGCTATTCTGAGATCTATCTCATGTGAAAGCATTTTCAAAGTCACATGTCCTAGGAATGGGGACTAGATACTAGAAATAGAGAGGGTTAAGTGCCTAGCATTGATAAGATAAATGTGTGAGAGCTTCAGAATACAATCCTTCCAAGGTTTCAGAATCACCAAATCCCATATCTTACTCTTTTCCCCCAAAGAAACTCTTTACCTTAATCTTCATGGTGCTGGGAGCCAAAGCAGTGATTTCCTTCTGCATGCGGTCAGCAATACCGGGGTACATGGTGGTACCTCCAGATAAGACATTGTTAGCATACAGGTCCTTACGAATGTCAATGTCACATTTCATGATACTGTTGTAAGTGGTCTCATGGATGCCAGCAGATTCCATACCTAGGGACACATGGTGGGAAATTAAAAAGAGTGAGCTCAGGCAAACAGAGGGAAGAGGAAGAACAGGATGATATATGTAAGCAAGCTGCCATCAGTTGTCTCAGCAACATATGCTCTCCTATAAAATAAAATCCATGTGTTGGTTGAACAGGTGTTTCCTAAAAGGGTTGACAGCTAATCTACAACACACTGCCAGGTAATGGAACACTGCATTTCTCCTCCATTTGCCATAATTATGTCAGCAGTTATTAAGAATAGGGGCAAAAATATTCATTTAAGATAACATAGTGGGCATTACCAGACTAGCGCTAGATAATGGTCCGAAAAACTCTACTCTGAAATGATTTCTTAAGAAAGGATCTCCAATGATGCATAATTCTGACTAACTTAGGAAGGATTTTCTGATTGAGAACTCACAGGAATAAGTCAGTTTCCACTACTCAGTCAAGTCCTTAAGTGAGATAGAGCAATATTCATTGTATGACCTTGAGAGTGAAATCTATACCATCCCTTATGTTACCAAGGCAAAACCTTTGCTTTTACAGTAATTATTCAGTGGGACTGACAGAGGAGATTCATAGTGTTTAAAGAAAGGCTTTGTACTTACAGCCCAGGTGGGCCCTATAATAGTTTTAGATAGAAAATAAAATCATAGAGCTGGGAGAGACCCTAGAGATCATCTAATCCAGAGTTTTGCAAATTGTACTTCAAGGAACCATGTGTCTTAATGAGCTTTCTGTTGTTTCATACTAGGCATTAAAAATAATCATTTTAGAGGATTTCTCTATATGGCTTCTGCCAAAGTTTGTTTTGTTTGTTTGTGGTTTTTGTTTAACTGAAGCACTCTCTCACTACAAAAAGTTCAAGAACTACTAATACAGTCATAGAATCGTAGCTTTACAGGGACCTCAGACACTATCTGATCTAATAGCCTTACCCTACAGATGAGAAAAGTGTCCTATACTCTCATTTCCCTAGTAAAGGAGCCAAAAGTCAGGTAGATCAGTAAATTGCCCAAGTTGGTGGCACACAGGATTAGAATTCAAGTCTCTTGACATCTCCTCCCCCATCCATCTACTGTTCATTCCATTACACCTTACCTTTGGAATATGGGAAGGGTTCTTTGTCCCTAATGTCTACATGGGAAAAATGATTCATTTGGCTCATTCCTTCTACAACTCACCAATGAAAGAGGGTTGGAACAGAGTCTCAGGACAGCGGAAACGTTCATTGCCAATGGTGATGACTTGACCATCAGGCAATTCATAACTCTTTTCCAGGGAGGAGGAAGAGGCTGCTGTAGCCATTTCATTCTCAAAGTCCAAGGCAACATAGCACAGTTTCTCTTTGATATCACGGACAATTTCACGTTCAGCTATAAAAATAAAAGGGGGTCAGTCAAGTCTGGAAGTACATCCATTGTTGAAAGGAAAGTAAGTCCGTTGGAGAAGGGAGCTAACAGAACCCCAGGGAAAAACCCACATTGCACACCCAGGAGAACGAGAGTCAGATTCACTCACCAGTAGTTACAAAGGAGTAGCCACGCTCAGTGAGGATCTTCATGAGGTAGTCGGTTAGATCCCTACCAGCCAGATCCAGACGCATGATGGCGTGAGGCAGGGCATAGCCCTCATAGATGGGGACATTGTGAGTGACACCATCACCAGAGTCAAGAACAATTCCTATAAGAAAGAAATAACAAAGATAAGATAAAATTGTAAGGGCAGCAAAACTCTTTAGTCACAACAGACCCAGAAGTGAGAAGCTTGCTTCCAATCTTGGCTGCTGACAGATACCAGAGCTGGGCATTGGCCCAGGAAAGATCAGATCTCTCCTACAGTAGAGAATACATTTCCATGTAATGGATGCTAAATGTGAAGCCAATCAGTCACAGCTCACACTTTTAAATAATGAAGTAGAAAAAAATGACTTCAGTATACTTATCCATGACCACATCTTACCAACCACACCCGCCTTAAAGATTATAGTATCCTGTTTTTTGTATAATATGTGTCTTGTTTCACTACTGCAGAAAGGTTATGAACACTTTAGGTAGGAAAGACAAATAAAAACTACTTAGCAGCATTTTACTCTTTCTACTTAACCGTGAATCTTGTGAAGTAAAATATAAAAATGAATCTATTGATGCACATTTTGAAAAGAATGAAAATTTACTTTTGGAGTTTGCGTGGTACCTTTCACATTTGTAAGTAAATGTAAAATCTCTCTATTTCAGTTTGCAACATGTTGCAGGTTCTTGCCTATGATACGATGTGCCTTTGAAATAATAGGAGATTTGTTAAAGTTCTTATCATACTTAGGAGGACAACTGTCCTATAAACTCCTGGTGTTATTACTGTCTCATTCTCCACACATTTTCCAGGTATACTCTCATTAGTCCTATTAATGGTCCAGTAAGATAGGCTAGTCAATCAATCAACAAGTATTTAAGTACCTACTATGGGATGGATACTGGAAAAAATGGGATTATTTCCTTATTATATATGGAAAATAATAGAAAACTAAGTAAATTACCTTGTGCTGCAAGTTTTTCCAAATTTTCATAAAAGCTCTATTCACTAACCTAGATTGTCTCCTCAGTTAAGACAGAATATCTTTCATACCTGTGGTACGGCCAGATGCATACAAGGACAGCACTGCCTGGATTGCCACATACATGGCAGGGACATTGAAGGTCTCAAACATAATCTGAGTCATCTTCTCTCGGTTGGCTTTGGGATTCAGAGGGGCCTCAGTAAGCAGAGTGGGGTGCTCCTCTGGGGCTACACGAAGTTCATTGTAGAAGGTATGGTGCCAGATCTTTTCCATGTCATCCCAGTTGGTGATAATGCCATGCTCAATGGGGTACTTTAGGGTCAGGATACCTCTCTTGCTTTGAGCCTCATCACCTACATAGGAATCTTTCTGACCCATACCCACCATGACACCCTGTAGGGAGGAGAAAAGAGATGGGAAAACTGAAAAGTAAAGCTCCTTCTCTACCAACATTGATTAGTAGGCATCACTAACCAAGGCAAAAAGAGATGAAGTAGTTTGTGGTGGAAAGAATTCTAGATGAATTCAGAAGACTGGATTTACATCTTAGCTCTTAGTTTTACTGGCCTTGTAACTAGAAAAGACACAACTTCTTCAAATCTCAGCTTGATCAACTGTAAGATGGAGATAATACATGTACTATCTACTTGAGACTTTTTTTAGGAAAACATTTCATAAAGTGTCACATAAATGCAAGTCATTGTTAATAATAATACTATTTTGTGTATGTGTATATATGTATATGTATATATATATGTGTGTATATATATGTATATATGTTATATATGCTAAATAAGTGCAGAACTTATCTTCCCCACTATAGGAATGGATGAAGGAAACAAACTATAGAAAATCATTTCACTGAAGAAAACATAATAGGGACAGAACTACAGATATCACATAGTAATAGCTAGCATTTATGCAGCACTTTAAGGTTTGCAAAGTACTTTATGAATGTTATCTCATCCTCACAAAAGCCCTAGGAGATAGGTGCTACTATTATCCCCATTTTGCAGAAGAGAAAACTGGAGTTAAGTGACTCCAGGGTCACATGATTAATAAATGTCCCAGGCAGGATTTGAACTTATCCCCATTCCACACCTAGAGCTCTTGTCCACTGCTCCACCTAGATGCTACTAGGATATCTCTCATTTTGTAAATGAGGAAACTGTAATGAAGAGAGTTGAAGTGACTTGTTCAAGTTCCCATAGACAAAAATAGCAGAATTGTCATTCAAACTAAGGGAAATTATGTAAAAAGACTACTTTAATTCAAATGAATATATATACATATATGTAAATATATACATATATTTATACATGTGGGGGGGTATAAAACTTCCTTTATGAATGACACCTAAGGGGAAAAACTTTAGAATTCCCAGAAGGAATAAAAAATTACAAAGAGCTGGGCTATTATCACCCTAACAGTGAAATTTAATCTCCACAGAACCAATATAGCATTCATGTGTTATAAGAAGTTCTAACTAGACCAGCTTGGCAGCCTTGCCTGGTTGGCATGGTGCAGATACTCAGAGGGTGACATTTCTTGTAGTAAACAAGGTGGTATATTACTAGCACCATTTCAGTCACTTATTCAACGATGCCTGGATTTTTAAGAAGCCATAGTTAGAGATACGAGATATAACTGAGAGTTAGTACTCTCTTGAAGGAAGAAGGAAAATGGGGGTGCAGGCTGAAAGGAGTTTTATTTTTGTAGAATTCTGGTAAAAGACAGAAAAAGGAAGAGAAAGCAATGTATATGGGAAATGGAAAAGAAGCTACACTTTTGCCTGATAATTCCAGAGGGCATTCCAGTTGGGAGACAGTAGGTAATGGGTTAATACTTAGGAAATGGACTCCTTCCTGGTATATATCTATAGGGAGAGCCAGAGAAAGAACTTTAAGTTCACTGGGAGGATTTCAGTGAATCTGTTTTTGCTGGTGTTGATTTTGGTTTAAGTTTTTGCTTCCTTGGCCTTGGGACCAGTTAAGCCATCAAGGTTAGTTGGGAGGGTCAAAAGCCAGATTTGAAAGAAAGGAAGGAGATGTAGTGGAAAGAGCTCAGGATGTGGAGTCATGAACTCCCAGCCTCTGGCATTAGCTGTGTGGCCATAGGAAGTCTCTGAAACTCAGTTTGCTCAGCTGTAGTAAGTGTCTATCCCCAAGGGCTATTTTGAGGCTGAAATGAAATAGTTCACATAAAGTGCTTTTCAAACCTTCAAGTACTATACAAGATCATAGTTCTAGAGCTGAGCTGGATCTCTGAGGTTATCTAATCCAATCCTCTCATTTTGCTGATGAGGAAACTGAGACTGAGAGGTTAAAGTAACTTGGCCAGGGTCACATAGGTAATAAGAGGAAGAACTAGGATTTGAACCCAAAACCTCTGATTAAAAAACTCATACAAATGTCGAGCTATTTTGTTATCGTTCTTCTCCTTTTTGTTCTCGAAGACCAATGGCATCATGAGGGTGATGTCATTATTATTAAAGATACCGTGAGATGAGGGTGAGGAGGATCTGAGTAAGAGAAGAGGTATGGAGGTCAGAAGAGATGGGGGGAGGGGTTGCTGGTGGAGTAGAAGCTCCTCCAGGCTGCAGATTTGGATTAGAGATGAGTGCAAAGGTTACCTGGTGGCGGGGGCGGCCCACGATGGATGGGAAAACAGCACGGGGCGCATCATCGCCAGCAAAACCAGCTTTGACCAGCCCAGAGCCATTGTCGCAAACCAGAGCGGTGGTCTCCTCGTCGTCACACATCTTGCTGAGGTCTCAAGGAGTTCTGTGGGTGGAGGAGAGAGAGGGGAGGGTCACTCTCCAGAAAGTGAGATGGAGCTGGTGGGGGGTGTAGACATCAACCAAGGAGTTTCCCTGAAGGGGGGGGGGGGCTCTAGGGATAAAATAGGTGGGAGGGGGGCTGCATTTGGGCTCCCCAAAAGGAACCAAAAAAGCGATTGAATTGCAGGGGTGGGGCGTCTGAGAGAAAGAGGAGAGGAAAGCAAAGCAAGAGAGGATGAAAGACAAAGAACTGGATGAAAAAGCATTGGCTGGTGCTCGAGGAGAGGGTCACCCTTCCTTTCTGTGGGGTAACAAAAAGCTGTCAGGGACCAATGACAACTGTACTGAGCATTCCTCCGACTTCACTCCCTGGCGCCTGCCCTCAGCATCCCCAGTATCCCCATCCCCTGCTCCTGGACCAGATGCTGCATGGCCCTGGCTTAGGACAAAGCTCCTCTAACTCAGAGCCCACTCTTAGGCTGGGTCTTAGAGTCAGCCCATCCAGATTCCAGCCTGGGCTCTAGAAAGCTTGCTTTTCTCTATACGGGACGCAGGACGGTAGGCACCCCCAGCCGTCTATGCTCCCCAGTCCCGGTCTAGAATGGGAAACCGAGCAGCTTGCCAGACCCCTGCGCCCACTCAAGCTGAGAGAAGGCTGGGGAGTGGGGCGTGGGAGGGGTCGTTCCCAAAAGAACGAGAAAATAAAAGAAAACGAGAAATTCTCTGTCCATCCCCTATCCTATCTCCAACATCGCCCAAGTGGAAAGACCAAATAGGAAAGTCGGTACAAAGTCAAATACGTTTTTTTTTTTTCGGGAAGGGTCGCAGCAGGGAGAGAGACAGACAGAGAGAGAAGAAAACAGCAGAGAAAAGTAACTAAAAGGCGCCAGGAAGTCAAGCGTGCGTCCCCACTGCCCTGCTCACCCTCCCTCCCCAGCCCTCTGTCCCGAGCCTCTGGTGCTACTTGGATGGATGCGACGCTGCGCCAGGTTCTGCGCTGACTCACCAGTTCAGCACCCGCGGCTCCAGCTCCGGGGTAGGCAGACGCTTGGTGTCTGGGGCACGGCAGCCGCGCCGCTTTATACTGCTTTGATGGACGGTGTCAGTTGGGGCCGAGTGGGGCCAGGGGGTGGGGGGACCCAGGCTTGCCACCTTGCCCTTATTTGGTCGCCTTCACGCCATTAGGGAGCGCTGAGTCCATTCATGGAGCCAAAAGAAGGGGAGAGGCAGAACAGGGGGCCCCCAGACCATGTAAGGTAGGGGAGGGGGACAGTCAAGGGGATAGCCAAATAGGGAGTCCAGGGAGGGGTAGGAGAATGGGAGGAGGGGGAGGGGGAGGGAAGGTCACACATACCCTTTTCCTGGGGGATCACTGGAACGAGGGAGAAGGGTTTCTCATTGAATTTGGTTTGACTCTACAGAATCATAGATTTAAAGATGGAACAAACTTTAGAGGTCCTCTAGTTCAACACTTCATTTTACAAATGAGGAAACTGAGGTCCGCAGAGGTAAAATAACAAGGTTACAGTGGTGGTACCAGAATATTCAGGAAAGATCTCTTGCCCCAAACTTGGCACACTTGCCACCATGCCACTGTAAATTTTCAACCAGTCATAACTATGTAGCAGGGTTAAGGCCAATAAGTTATATACAGATGATTAAAGAAAGTCTGGCATGAGGTCCTCTTCTAGGAAAAACCTGGAAGCTGATCCATGTATGAAGAAAGTGGCCCCATCCTTCTGGTGTTCCTAAGCAAGAAATGGGGAAAGAGATAAAAGGTACGGTTTTCATGAACATTATAGTCTGGCACAATAAGGCCATTGAAAATCTGTATCTTCATGGCAAAGAGGCAGGTAGCTGGGTAGGAAGAACTACTGGGTTTCTGGAGATGAATAACCCTAGTGTCGCTATATACACTGCTGAGTGAAGATAGAAAAATAGAGCTGACTGCTTTGTGGTGAACAAAACCTCTTATTAATCAAATTTATCAGCTGTTATTGTACCCTATCACTAGAGGAGTGAGAGAGGAAGAAAGAGAATGAGTGATTGCAAGGTGGAGAGAATTTTCAAGTTTTGCTCAAGAAAGAAAAGCATTTATATTCCAACCCACAATTAATTAACTAGTTGAGCCCTAAGCCTATATCATACGTGAACTAGCTAGACTGTATTTGTGTGATTCCAGGGTCCTGGGAAGAGCTCGTCCCCCTATCTCTCTCTCCCCCCACCTCTGCCCCTGCAAATATTTCTCCCACCCATTCTCCGATGTTTGCTGGACATCTTTTAATGGTATAAAAAGCTTTCATTTCAGTTAGAGATGTCTTAAAATGTAAGTTCCCTTTGAGAAATGCAACACACTAACTTAAATTCACATGCAAGAAGACTGCCTTAGATCCTTTCTTGCTAAGAAGTTTCAGTGAGGATTTCAAAGAGAGGTTTTCGGTAAAGAAGGGTGTGAAAAGTTAAGGAAAGATCAACTTCATTCATAATTTTACCCAGCACTGATCCCCTTGGATCTATAAATCTTTAAAGGAGTTATATTTTGTTGTTTTGTTTATATGCAGTTTTCTTCTAGTCCATACCAGTTAAAAATAGAAGACCAGGCAGGCATCCCTCAGTGGAGTGGGCTTGGGAATGCTGAGGAGGCATTCAGAGTAGAGATATGGGTCCTAACTGAAAATATCTAAGGCCTGCCCCTTTTCTCCTCAACCATGTTTGGGTTGGTCTATGTAAGAAACAGATTAAGCCAACTTTGGTGTTGAGCTTGGCTTCTTTTCCTGGAAAAGACACCAGATGCTCATCTATTTGCATTCATATTACATGCAATGAGTATGTTATACAGGGTGTCCCAGAAGTCTTCAGTATGAATTCTGGGACACTGTGTATTTAAGGAAGGAGGAGTAGATGTAAAAGATTAGTTCTGCTTAACCATGTATACATGTAGACACAAGATGAAGTGAGGTTATAATCATGGTCATTCTTTCAGGCTCTATCAATTGGTCTTCCTTTTTTTAGAATTAAGACCATCTTCCCATTGCTTTATGGTATAGTGAAGCTACAGTTTGTTCACTTAGGACAGTAATAGAGCTTATTCCTCACTCCCATGATTTCCAATTGCAAAGTGCCCCTTAAGAAATCCCACACTGAGGTAAATAACATGGGTAGAAATGATGGCACCGTCTCCCCTTCTTGGGAGGCTCACTGGAAGCCTGTTCAGCAGCTTTTCAATCTTGTTACATAGAATCAACTAACCTAAAAATCTCCACCCAAGGAAGGACTAAAGGAGAGAGAGAGGAAGAAGGAAAAAGAATGATTGCAGGGGAGAGAATTTTCAAGTCTTGCTCGAAAAAGAGAGCAGTTATATTCCAACCTACAATTAACTAACTAGTTGAACCCTAAGCCTATACCATATGTGAACTAGACAGACTGTATTTATGTGATTCCAGGGTCCTGGGAAGAACCCATCTCCTTAACTCCCCTCTCCCACGCCCCCCAAATATCTATCAATTCCTCTTCCTTTTGTAGAATAGGCCCCAGGAGGTGACGTAGAAGACCACTGGAAGATACCAGATAGATTATAGGATCACATTTAGGGCTAAATGTTCTTATTTACTTGTTTGGGTCCTCAGTGCTTAGCACAGCACCTGGCATATTAGTAAGTGCTTTATATAGTTCAGCTGCCTCATTTAACAGATAAGGAAACCAAGGCCCCTGAACGGTTTAAAGTGACTTCACACAATTAGTCACACAATTAGTAACTGGCAAAACTAATATTTCAACCCAGGTCCTTTGACTCCAAATCCATTGCTCTAGGAGTGTCGGAGACCTTTCAGATGACCCCAAACTGGTCCAAATCACCTGGAAAAGAACAGAACTTTGACCCTTTGGCCTCCCCATACCTCTGTGAATAAGAGAGTAGAATGTCCTTTATCTGCACATGTACAGAAATTTGCTGAATGCTGCCTGTATCATCCTAGGTTAGATCCAATGTTCTTCTGTGACTACAAAAGCCAAAGGCCCTACATTCAGAATGTCCAGAAGACTGTAGTGCTGAAGTCAGGCCCTTTGCAGTGATAATGTGGTGAACATGCCAGGGGGCAGAGCTAAGTAGCAAAAAGAGGCAATGCCTCTTCGGATCCCTGTTTTTATTCTCTGATTAGAAGAAGTCCACATCAACCATCTATAGGGAACAGAAAGAATCATAATAATATTTATAGAGTCCATTCAGATTTGCTTAAAATAAAATATTAAATAAATATTGAATATAAATATTAAAGAAAATATTAATAGAAAATAAAATAGACTTAGATATTTTATCCTATTTGATCCTCACAATAACTCTATGAAGTAGGTGCCATTATGATCTTCATTTGACAGATGAGGAAACTGAGGCTGAAAAGTTCATTGACCTGCCCAGTTAGTAAGTGAAATAGAATTTGAAATCAGGTCTTTCTGACTCCAAGTCTAGTAGTCTCTACTACAGCACCAATAGAATGGACTGATAGATTAACAGTCACTTATCTCAGCTGTTCCTGCTTTCAGAGGTGCCACAGTATTTACATAGAAGCTGGTAACTGATAGCCCTGGTTGAATTCCTCTCCAATCAGACTCTCCCAGTCACATCCTGCATTCCCCTGACTGAGGGAGAAAGACTCCTGGGTCCAGATTGCCAGAGGGAGGAGGGGGGAGACAGCCCTCCCGAACAGGGACAGCTGATGTCCTTCACACACGTGTTTCTTTTTATTTCCTTCAGTTGGCATGTCCCCACTCACCAGTGCCCTCTGGCTGGAGCTGGTTTTTCACTTGAATTGAAAGAAGAAAGTGTGTGTAGGAATGGGAGTGGGGGTGGGGGAAAAGCACAGAGGGGAGGTCACATCATGAAACTGAGAATTCAATACCAAGGGACTGGCATTCTCTGAATATATTTTCCCACATTTTACGTGCAGCCCCCAAAGAGGCTGAGCACTAGGGAGAGCATTCCAAACGCAAATGGTTGTCTTCCCAGATAGCACATTCCTGTGGTCACTGTCATTTGACATGTTGGGGCCAACTGCAATCAGCTATTTACTAAGACTCAGAAAGAGGGGCTTAGAGGGGTGGGACAAAGAGAGGGAGAGAAGAGAGAGAGAGAGAGAGAGAGAGAGAGAGAGAGAGAGAGAGAGAGAGAGAGAGAGAGAGAGAGAGAGAGAGAGAGAGAGTCAAGATTCCAAAGTAGGTTGAGTCCAATTCCAGTTACTTCCTGGCTATTACCCTCTACCCTTTCAGGAGTCAGAGTCAACACACAGGGATTTCTAGGTAGTGTCCTAATTCCTTAAAAGGAGCTTGTCCTTCAGGAATGTTTCAAGAGCTAAAAAGCTCACAGGTTTGCTCCTTAATTTAGTAAGCTTCCTCTCTAGCTCAGACTTAACTGACTACCATGCTGGCAGTCATTTTATGTATGGAATTTCCATTTTTTGAGGGTTACCTGCAGCAACCCTACCTTTCTTGGACAGCCCAAGCTTGGTGTTAGCCTGCCCAGGTTTGTGTGTAACACCTTATTTACAATGAACAGAAGCATTAGAATGAACCAAAGCAATCAGTTGTCAATTCAGTGGGTGCTACCTCATGAGTTGGGAGGTTCTGGTGTTTTCAATGCCTTTGCTGACACAGGTAACCAATCAATTTTTAGGTACCAACTATGTGCCAGCCACAGTGCTAAATGATGGGAATAAAAAGAAAGGTTAGAAACAGTCAAGAAACTCACAAGCTAATGGAAGAGACAAAATGCAAACAGCTGGGTACCAACAGAGACACACACACACATGCATATATATACATATGTATGTGCATATACATACATACATATATACACACACATACACATGTACATCCATACACATATGTATGTGCATATATACATATATGTATATATATGATAAATTGAAGATAATGTTAAAAGGAAGGAACTGTCATTGAGAGAGACCAGGGAAGACTGCAAACGTATAGCAGCCAGAAGATCACCGTACTCAGTACTGTGATACTGCCTCAATACATTTCCCCCCACGTCTGTAATGTACTCTCTTCTTCCTTTTGTCTCTTAGGATACCTAGTCTCCTTCAAGACTCAGATCAAACATTGCCTTTTATGTGAAGCCCTTCATCTTTCCCAGTTCCTCGTGCCCTCTTCTGCCAAATCTCCTTGTATCTATTTTGCATATATATATATATATATATATATATATATATATATATATATATATATATAGAGAGAGAGAGAGAGAGAGAGAGAGAGAGAGAGAGAGAGGATGCTTTACCTACATATATGCACAAGTAACACCTGCCAATAGAGGGTAAGCTCCTTTAGGGCAGAGACTGTTACATTATTGCTTATTTTTCCCCACTGCCTTGAAGAGCACATAGGAGATGTTTAATAATACTATCTTTCATACCACCATTCATGTTTATCAGATTTGTAGATGACACAAAGTTTGGTAGTATGGCTACCATACTAGATGACAAAGTCAGGAATCAAAAAGATCTTGACAGGCCGAACATTGAGTTGGATAGAGTTAAAAGGAATTTAACAGGGATAAACATCAAACATTACCCCTAGGTTCAAAAATTTCCTTTGAAAGTACAAGTTGGGGGAGGCACATTTAAAAGGTAGGTTGTCTGAAAAAGATCTGAGGGCCTGAGTATACTGCAAGCTATTACAATAAAATAGCATTTTTGTCCTCATCCACCATTTTGTTAAGTTTCAGCTTCTGGGAAGTCATTTGATTTTGAAGAAGTCATAAGACTACTCCGTCTCCCAATTGTCACCAACTTAAGGAGTGTCACAAAAATACTCCTTTCCCTCTCACCTCAGTATCTCCCTCTCACCTCACCAATAAGAAACCAGATGTTTCAATCCCTATAACTCTGTTTTTCCTGTTTTTCCCTTCCCTCCAAATTATATATTAACTTTGTAGAAGACAATGGTCAGAGTCCTTGGCTACTTGTTTCTGCAACCACATGCAACCACAACAAACTGGTTGTCTGGATGCAACTTGGTTTCTTTATTCCACCATAACAGTTATATCCCACCATAACAAAAGCTTAGTATGAATCAATATTGTGATATAGTAAGCAATAATACTGTTGTACTCTTGGGCTACATTAGAGGAAACATAGCTTCTAGGAAGAAGAGGTGGTGATCCTACTATACTTTGTCCTGGTCAGACTACATCTGGAGGATTATGTTCAGTTCTGAGAATTGTGTCAGACATTAATAATCTGGAAGGTGATAAATGTTAAAAAAAAAAAAAATTTAAAAAAGGACCTTGAGTCCATGCCATGCAAGCATTTGTTGAAGGAACTAGGGATGTTAGTCTAGAGAAAACACTATGGGGAAAGGGGGACACATCAGTCAATCAATAAATATTTACTATGCACCTCACATGTGTCAGGCACGATGTTAAGTGCTTCGAAGTGCTAGGAATACAAGAAGTCAAAGACAATCCCTGACCTCAAGGAGTTCACAATCTAATGGGGTCAACAATGAGCAAAAAAAAAAAAAAGTTTGCTGTCTTCACACATCTGAAAGGGCTGCCAAATGAAAATGGAAATGGATTTGTTCTTTTTGACTCCAAAAAGCAGAAGTAGGAGAAATACATGGAAGTTATGCAGAGATGCATTTAGGTAGGGAAAAATTTCCTAACCATGAAAGCTAACCAAAAGTGTAATGGACTATCTTAGTAGATATTAGAATCCCTTTCAATGGTGGTTGTCAAACAAAGGTTGGATGACCACTTGTCAGGTGTGTTCTTGAGGGGAATCTCTTCTTTCAGGGATGGTTGGGCTAGATGATCATGAGGTCCTTCACCACTCTACACATCCGATTCTGTCACTTGTGATTTGCTTGGTTGACAGATTCATGTCTCAAAACATGGAGGAAAGAATTAAAGGAACTACTACCCTGGGTCTAATTCTAACCATGAAATGGAGGTGGTATGAATCTTGGGGAGGGGGGGGGAATGATTACATTATCTATAATTTACAACAGCCACGTAAGAATATATTACATGTGCTCCAAATATTTAAAAAGTAATCTTCAAAAGCCTTAGAGAAAAAAACATTGGCATGATGTTATAATCAGAAATTTTCTGAAAGGAAGAAGGGATAGAGAGAGGAGGATTTCCAGATCCTCTTGTGAAATTTTGATGGCATAATCATGAATCACTTATGCTCTCTCAGTCTCACTTTCCTCATCTATAAAATGGGGATAATACCCGAAGGAGTTATCTCACAGGATTGTTGTGAAAATTCTGTGTCCTCAAATAAGAACGTACATAAAGCACTTTGTGAAAGTTAAAGTTACTACATAAATGTCAGTTATTATTATAAATGAACCCTGAGGGAGGCAAGAGAAAAGTATTTAAAGAGGCCAGTATGACTTTACAGGGAGCTCTCAGATGAGCTCATGTCAAAAAATAAATGAAAGAGTGAAACAAACCTCTCCTATATTATCCATAGAAAGCAGGCACAGGAAGAGCTGAGGTCTGTGAAAATTTCTAAGGAGAGCTATTGAGGACTCAGCTTTTTAAGAGGCTAGAAGGATGAACGCCAAATGGATAAAGGCACCTCTTAGGAAAGATGCTACATGATAACTGATGATAGAAAGTAAAGGAGTTATCTAATTTGCCTCCAATCATTATCCTCAAGGAGTATAACTTTCAGACTATAACAAGAACAAAATGGGTAAGAAGGAATAGGACTCGAAGGTAGATGATGAGGTAAAGAACTCCCAGAAAATTTAAATAAACTTCTCTTGGCCATTCAGACAGTCAAGAAGAACTTAAGTGTCTACTTTGTACCAGGTGGGCAGCTAGGAGGTGAAGAAAAAGTTATGTGATTGCTTACTAGTAATATTTTATAAGGGTCTCATGGCCAGATTGTAGCAGCTAGGTAGTACAGTGGACAGAGTAAAGTCAGGAAGCACTCCTCTTCCTGAGTTCAAATCCAGCTTCAGCCACTTACTAGCTGTGTGACTCTGGACAACTCATTTAACCCTGTTTGCTTGAGTTTCCTCATTGGTAAAATGAGTTGGAGAAGGGAATATCAAACCACTCCAGTATCTTTGCCAAGAAAACTTCCAATGGGATCACAAAGAGTCAGACACAACTGAAACAACTGAATGACAACAACAACTTTGTGTCAGGTACTGTGCTAAGTTCCGGGGATGTGGAGAAAGGCAAAACAACACTATCCTTCCTCTCAAGGAGCTCACAATCTAGTAAGGAGACAACATGTAAACAGTTATTCTTTAAAAGCTATATAGAGGGTAAATGGGAGATAATCAACGGAGGAAAGGGAGTAGCATGAAAGGGGGTTGGAAAAGTCTTCCTAGAGAAGGTGCAATTTTAGCCAAAATGTGAAGGAAACCAGGGGAGTCAGAAGGTTAGGAGGGAGAGTATTCCATTTGGGGGTACAGTCAATGGAAATGCCCAGAGTAGGGAGATCATTGTGACAAATTAGATCTCAAAGCACAGAAAGAGGATTCTAAAGTGATATTTGAATGACTTAGTGATCCTTGAGAAATTGTGGAAAATAAGAAAAGTGCCAACAGATTAGATTGACAAATATAGTCTCAGTTTTCTAAAGGAATGTGGGGCAGAGCAGGGTAGGAGGAGGGGAGAAAGGAAAGTGGATTCAAGAAGCTACAGACTGGTCAGTTTGACTTCAATACACATAGGAATAAATTCTAGGATGATTTCTAAAAATATCATGTGAACATTCAGGTAAGCTAGATGCCAGGACAGATGGATTGAGATTCCCTTTTACTTTTAGCAGTTAGGAAACACATAGGATAAATAAATGATCTGGAAGGGACTCGAAGGTCATCTCATTCTAATTCCTCATTTTACAGTTATTACAGCAAACACCCTAGCATACGCAGGATGACCTGCTAGTACAGATTCTTTAATGTGCTTTTCTAAAGGAAAGCAATCTTAAAGGGGTCAACAATCTTCTTTAATTACATTCACTAGGGGAAAAGTCAGCACCTGGAATGTCAAGAAAATACAAACAGAGAAGATACAAGTAGAGAAATTAGCACAGAGACCAAAGGACAGGCCTCTGACAGCCTGAAATCAAAGCAATATTGCCATACACTTTACATACACCACAGAATCAGGAGAGCCTTTACATCTGAGCAGGAGGTGGGGGGCAGGGTACCTGAACATACAATTACTCACAGTCTCAACCAGGGAATAATAAGGTTCTTCTCATAAAGGAGTCACCAAAGCAAAATACTAACTCAGAGTATATATACACTTCTCAGAGCCAGAAGGCATCACAGCCCTCCTGACTCCCTGCCTAACTAGAAATTAGCAAAAGGTGTGAAGCTTTCCTACAAGCCTCCCTTAATGGGCTCAACATGAGGCCCATTACTGGGTAGGGAAGATCTTAAATCCCACTAACTTTACAACACATGAAGTAACTCAGTCCCAGAGAGATTAAGTAATTTGCCCAAGATGATCCTGACAGTAAGGGCAGAATGTATTCTATGCTGATCTTTATATGATGTGCCTTTTGGCTCTTTCCTAACTCTTTTCTTTCTATATACTCTATCCTTTGGTGATGTCATCTACTATTGAAGTTTCATTTTTACATCTGTGTTTGCATTTAACTCACAAAGACACCTGAACTTTTCCATATTCCTTAAATATCTTTGGGACACAAAGTTCCAATCTTCAGACTAGACTTATATTCCTGCAAATGCTAACGGGGTAACTCCAATCCTATGTGCCTCAAGCACCAACATGTCCCAAATTGAACTCACCATCTTCCCCTCTTTCCCTCAAACCTCCTCCTTTCACTTTCTTGATTTTCACATACTCTGCAATCCAGTATCACTGACCTCCCTGTTTTTCCTCTATTGCCAGACTCAGACATTTTTACTGACTATCCCCATATCTGAGATAGGCTTCTTTCTTGATCCCTTTCAATGTTAATTTCTTCCTTCTCTTGATTATCTCTGATTTATTCTCTACGTACCTTGTTTGTACATAGTTGTTTCCATGTTTCCTCCACCATTAGACTCTGACTAATCAAATAAGAGTAGAGGATTTTTTTTGCTCATGTTTCTTTTTTTGGTTTTGCTTTGCCTGGCTGTATATCCTCAGCATTTAGCCCGGTATCAGGCACATAGTGGGTTGATTAATGTTTGCTGACTTGCTTTGACTTTCTCTTGATCCTGCTGCCATCTCCCTAGTCCCTCAAACTCTTCAGCTTGGAGCCATCTTTACCTCTTCCCTCTTCTCCAATAGCCACATAAAATTAGTGGCCAGATCCTGTTGATCCTATCCCATCCCTCATCTTTCACATTTGTCCCTTACTTTACATTCACCCTGCCAACACCCTGGTTTCGACATTTATTGTCTCTTTCCTAGATTGCTATAATGGTCTCTTAAGTGGTTTCCCAAGCTCCAAACTCTTCCTCTCACTATTCCATCCTTCACTCATCCTCCAAGTTCTATCCCTCCTGATCAAACTTCAGCTAAATCTTTACTCTGTAATTCTTGGATTCATCCTTTCTTAATGTAACTTGGATTCTCCCAAGTAGGAAACTCATCATGACTTCCCTGAACCAAAAATTGCCTTTGGCCTATAAAATACTTAGCTGTCAAAATGTTTCAGGACAAATGTACATCCAAAAGCCTTCACTGGAGGCTTTACTCCAACCTCTAACTACCTGCCTGGAGAGAAGCCGCTAATGTATATTTTGAGCATACCCTCTTTCCTCCAGATAGAGGTTATGCCTTTGTCTTAAATGGTTTATGTCTGTTTCAGTCACAGTAGAACAGGAGATACAACATGGTAGAAGAGAAAAGGGTTTGGAGGCCTTGGGTTCATAACATATGAAGATCTCTTGAAGTAATTGAGCTTGTTAAAACTGGAGAAAAGAAGAATGGGAATCACTATATTCAAATATTGGACAGATTCTTTTGTGAAGGAGACATTACATTTTTTCTGTGTGGTCCCAGATTGCAGATCTAGAAGCAAAGAGCAGAAATTACAAAGAAGTCAATCTGGGCTTAATATCAGGAAAACTTCCTACCAATTGAAGTTGTCCAACATGGAATGTCTAGCCTTAAGAGAAGGTGGGTTTCTCTTCCGAGGAGGTCTTCAAGCAGAGGCTGAATAAGCACTCATTGGCTATGTTATAAGGGGGATTCTTTCACGTCTGGGTTGGATTAGATGGCTATGGAAGTCCCAATTTTTGCATTCTGTGACACTGTCATTTATTACCTATATAACCACTCTGGTATCAGTTTTCTCATCTGTAAAACTGGGGAGTCAGACAAGATGAACTCTATGACCACTTTTCAGCTCTGTAACACCTGCCAAAATATTTTTTCTACTACTTGCTCTGAAGAAGTCAGGTGGCATAAAGTGTATTGCTCTGGAATTGAAATGAGGAAGACTTGTATTTGAATCTTACCTCAGACCTTTTATCTGTGTCACTTAATCACTCTGTGTGCCTCAATTTCCTCATTGATAAAATGGGGATAATAATAGCACTTTTCTCACAGGGTTGCTATGAGGATTCCATAAGGCAGTCTATTGAAAGAAAGAATGAAACAGATTTGAGAGATATTGTGACATATGAAGATCTCTTGAAGTAACCAGGCTTGTTAAGACTGGAAAAAAGAAGAATGGGAATCACTATATTCAAGTATTTGAAGGATAAATTTTGTGGAGGAGGCATTAGATTTGGTTATTTGCACAAGATTTGATAGCTGTATATGTTGGGTAAGGAAAAGTGAGCCTTCAAAGATAAGATTAAACTTTCAAATCTGAGTGATTGCAATGATGTTGGTAACTTCCAAAGATGTAGGAATGTTCAGAAGAAGAGTGAGTTTTGCCTGCAGAATTGCCTTAGGTGCCTAAGTCAGGTTAGACCTAAGAGGCCTACTTGCTTGGGTGCAAGAAGGGACAGAATAAAGGAACATTGAACCAGGTTGAATAATTGTGTTGGAAACAAACCTGAGACTGGCTATGAAAAAAAAAAAAAGAAAGGGATCTAACTCATCTTCCCACCCTTCAACTGCTTGATCATAAACCTCTTGGAATAAAGCCACAGGCCACTTGGGGCCATTCCATGGCTCATAATTTGGAGACCCCTGTTTTATAGGATGAGATATGAATGTTTTTATCGGTGAGTGTTAAGGCCCTCCACAAAAGTATAGATTGGTATGCATTTCAGTTCAAGGAATCTTTGGGAATGTCTGCATTCATGTGGTTCTTAGAATTTTATCTATAGACTAGATGAATACCCCCAGGCTCTGCAATTTACTATCCATGTGGTCTTCAGTTCCTTTTCTTCTCTGGGCTTCAGTTTCCTCATATATAGATAAATTGGGATAGGTGGTATTAATTTCCTATTTCTAATATTCTGTAATTCTACAGTCTGACTACAATATACTTTTCCAGTCATATTCACGTCTACCCTTGTTACAGTCTCTGCATGTCAGCTAAATTATTTCCAGATTTCATCCTGCCCTCTCCCACCTCCCCATGTTGACACAGGCATTACTCCATGCTTGGAAAGCATTCCATCCACTTCTCTCTCTCTTGACATTCCCTGAGCCATGCAACAGAATGTGATATTTTCCTCTCCATGTTTCTTATAATATATTGTCTAGTTTATTCTTTTAACATGTCACATTTATAGGGCTTTTTAAAGTTGACAAAATCATTCCCCCCACAAGCTTATAAGGTGGGTGGCAAGTATTTCATTTTGTTGGTAAGGAAACTGACACCCTGAGAAGGTGTGATTTGCTCATGATCACATTAAATGGTGAGACTTGGACTTAGGTTTTCTGATTCCAAAGCCCGCACTCTATCTGCTGTGCCAAACTAGCCCTCCTTTGTCCCCTGTCATAGCTCATCTAGTATCATACTTATTTGATACTTCCATGCCCCATTAGAATAAAAACTCCTCAAAATAAGGACCATGCTGTTCTCCTTTGTATCCTCAATGCCTTACCCAGAAACATTTATTAGATTGAACCAAATTGAATTTGTTAATAAATGTAGCAACTTCATAGTGTCAATTATTTGGATATTTTGATCTCATGGTAAATACGTTGGCTGTAGAGTTGTGTTTTTAGGCACATGTTATAGCCTAACAAAAATAAGACTATATATGTGTGTGTATGTGTGTGTGTGTATATATATACATATCACAAAATCCAAGGGGCATTAACTTTCCTATCTAGTTACAATCATTGTATATGAGGAATAGACAAATAGCCCACTATTTTGGTACTTTGAAAGAATGTCCACTTGCTCTTCAAAGAGAGACATGCAATGTCTGGAATTCATGTCAAAAACATTGCTTAGGTTCTATGGTATAATCTCTATCATCTCAAGTCAACAACTGGAATCACACAGTATTAAACTGGATAGCAAGCCCTGTGACTTAAGACTCCACCACCTCTACCTTGTGTGTAAATTTTAGAGTGTGGATTTTAGTTTCTGCTTCAGCTGTTGAACTCTTTCAAAATGCCAACCTAAAAACAGCTAAGAAGAGACACTTACAAATATGGACTAAAAAATGGCACATAGAGAAATCCCATCAAAGCCTTGGGGCTCATCTTGTGGGATTCAAAGAAGCCAGCTTTCTAGTAATTCTTCCAACCTCTCTATCACTTTTTCTGTATGGTACAGGTAAGACCTCCTTAGTCAAATTCATGGTTTTTCCTGGGTCAACTTTTAACCATTCACCATTATTAGGAAAATGCTTCATCAATTCTACTTTTTCCAGACTGGAAACAGTCTGGAATGAGAAGAATACTGAATTAGTCTTTCAATTTTAGATCTTGATCAACTGAAGAGCAAAGAGGTTACCTCTTGGAGAAAAGACTCCTGAATTTTTTTCATATTCCTTAGAAGTCTTTGGAACAAGAAGGGAGAGAGAGGAATATGAAGGAAAGGAAGATACAGAGCAAGATGTTCTCTGATGCAGTTTGGATAAGAAAGAGAACATAATGTAACTTTTTAAATGGATAGAAGGGATCATAGATTCATAGACTTTTTTTCTGGAAGAGACCTCAGAAGGCATCTGGTCCAATCCCCTCATTTTACAGATGAGGAAACTAAGATCCAAATAGGTTAAATTACTCGATCTAAGGTTTTACAGGTAGTAAATGGCTGAGAATGGATTTTAATTTAGTCCTCATGACTCTTAAATTCTTTAGAAAAGTTCAGCTTGCTTTGTACTGTACCATGTCACCTACCTGGGTACATGGAGGTCAAAACGAGGAAAGATGTTACTAAAGGAAAGTGAGGAATGAAAGTATACTCCTCCAAAATCAGAAATGCCAATATCTAGAAATTTTGAAGATTTAGATCAGAGAATCATAAAAGTATAGAGCTGCAAGAGGCATCAGAGATCAACTATTCTGGCTTCCTTATTTTGCAGATGAAGAAGCTGAAAACTGGAAGGGTTAAATGAATTGACTAATGCCCCACAGAAAAAACATCAGGTAAAAAATCAGTGTTGGGCAGGGTTTCATTCAAAATATAAAAATACCCTTTTGGGTTTGTTGATGATTTCATCCAAATAAATTAACAGGTCCTAGGAAATTAATCATTAAAATTAAAAGTAGCATATCTGAGATGTGCACCTCCCCTCACAATTTAAGTGTAGTTCAAAAAAGAAGGGACTGTTGAGGTACCAAGATAATGGGTTAATTTCACAGATGTCTTCAAGCTGGTGGTCACACACTAGGATGAGATCAAATTTAACCTTAAAGAAGAAAGCAGGGGGAAAAACAACTTACTATAGCACTTAAAGTTAGCTACAATACAGAAAATGTTCTAACTATTCTTCACCAGCTCACAAATTACCACAATTGCCACAAAGTACTCCTGAGAGGGACTGTTCTTTCTACTAATAGCCATGTCTTTATTTCTCCCTTCCTTCCCCTTCCACATCACTTCCACCATCCTTCAGAGCTGAAATAATCTAGGACCCAGCTCCAGGGACTCAACCATATGCAGATGCAGATGCCCAAAAACCTTAAATGACCTGAAGAAAAAAATCAGTGACCAACTAGTTATACTGATTACATATTGAAGTAACTGAAGGATCACATCCAAGAGTTATGAACTTGTTCAAAGGCAGGCATAAACAAGGCAAAATAGTGATTTTCAGCAAGGTGTCCCATTTTCCTTTCTTCCTTCTTTGCCCTGCCCAATTCCACTGTTCTCTAAATACAACTTGGCTAAACACAAATAACTAAGCAAATTGTGGTATATGAATGTAATGGAATACTATTGTGCTGTAAGAAATGAAGAAAAATATGGTTTCAGAGAGAAGCAAGAAGACTTGCATGAACTGATGCAGCGTGAAGTAAGTGGAACTAGGAGAATGATTTATATTACAACAAACAATTGACCACAGTTAGATAGATGTAAGTTCAATATCTTTGAGACTAATGTTAGATAGGAGCTCAGAATTAACAGATATTCTCTGTTTTTCTTTCTTAAGATTTAAATGAGAAAGCATGGCCTCATAGATAGAGAGTTGGTTTCAAAATCAGTAAGTCACATCTCTGGCTATGTGACCCTGGGCTTAACTTCCACATGCAACCCAGTTGCAAAATAGTTGCCTATCTGTACAATCTAAATTGGTGGAGGGAGTTTCCTTACTGAGAGTTCCCTATACCAGTTAAATCAGCATAGGAGAATCAACAGAGGAGAAGGAAAAGAAGGAGGAGTAAGGAAGAGGAAGAAGGAAGGAAGGAAGGAAGGAAGGAAGGAAGGAAGGAAGGAAGGAAGGAAGGAAGGAAGGAAGGAAGGAAGGAAGGAGGGAGGGAAGGAAGGAAGGAAGGAAGGAAGGAAGGAAGGAAGGAAGGAAGGAAGGAGGGAGGGAAGGAAGGAAGGAAGGAAGGAAGGAAGGAAGGAAGGAAGGAAGGAAGGAAGGAAGGAAGGAAAGAAGGAAGGAAGGGAGGGAGGGAGGGAGGGATGAAAGGAAGGAGGGAGTAAGTAGAGATGAGAAGAAGGAAGAAAAAGAAGAAAAAGAGGAAGGTGAGAAAGAAGAGGAAGAGGAAACTGAACCAAGAGAGAGGAAATGACCTACCCAAGGTGATACATGGTATATGTATAAGAGCCAGCATCATGAATTTAGATCCTCTTGACTTTAATCCAGTGCTCTTTTCCAAGGTGACACAGTGTATTCATCTGTAAAATATGAGATTAATAACACCTGGAGCACTTACCTCAAAAAAGTTACTGTTAAAATCAAATGCAATGGTGTATGTAAAGCACTTTGCAAACATCAGAGTACTATATAAATATCACATTTACAGATAAAAATTCCTAACTAGGAACCTGTAGTTACTTACATTCCAGCATTGCGGTTCTCAGACTTTTTGCAATGTTAGAGCACTTCACCTGAATCAAAATTTCAGCAGCATCGCTCCAGAAAAAAAAGAAACTTTTCAAATGATTTTTTATAATTTCCACTACTAAAGAAGTAGAAACAAAATAGATGGCCATTGATTGAGAAATGGCTGAACACATCCATGCCGGTAACTGAATTAAATGGAATGAATATGACTGTACTCTAAGAAACGGAGATTATGAATCCAAAGAAGCATGGAAAGATTTACATGAATTAATGCAAAGTAAAATCAATAGAACCAGGAAAAATATACATTATGACTAAAAATGTTAATGGAAAAAAATCACAAAACAATCAAAAATGACTAATAAAAAATTACAAAGAATAAACTGGGTTCCAAAGAAGAGATCTGAGAATATACCTATCCTCACTCTTGCAGAGATGGTCCATGGATATGGAATATTACATATAAAGTCAGATTTTTTTAAATGTATTGATTGGTTTAGCTTATTTTTTTCTTCTTCTTCCTTTTCTCCTTTTTCTTTTTAAAAAAATTCTTTTGTTTAAAGATGGCTCACAGATTGGGGAAGTGGGAAAGGAATAGGAAGTATACAAGGAAAATCTAAATGACATAAAACAAATACAGTAAAAAAATTTATTTTAAAAAAAATCCCTCCTAATTTTGGTACCAAATGACTTGATACTACACTTCAAACATCTGAGGTTTCATAGGTGTGGGCATTCCCTTTATGCATATTTATTTTCTGATCTCTTGTGTTTGACATCTGTTTTTGCATTTGTCCCTTTTCCCCATTGGTTCTTTGAGAGCAAGGCCAGTATCTTCTAATTACTCAAGACAACCCCTATAGTTTAGTACGTAATGGGACCTATTGATGGACTGAAGCCAACAACCACAAAATGTCTGAGAGAAAATGAAATATGACTTCAGAAGGAAGGCTTGCTATATGCATCTATTAGAAAGGCTATCTGAATGAGGACAGAATTTTTATTATTTTTTCCCTTGCTACTGTTGTGACTCATTTTCCACTTTCTCTTCTAATCTTAGGTGAAACATGCCAGACATTACACACAGTGAAGAGCATGTCTAGGCTGGGGAGTGGGGAACACACTAAATTAGGTAAGCGTTGAAATCTTAAAAGCACATACACATCCAAAATCAAAGAATTATTCCTACTGGTTCCAAATTCAGAGAGATTTATTCTTTTGTGTTGTCAAGGATACTTGTCAGATTCCCTTGTCCAATTTCCAACATATATCAAATGTGCCTGTATCCTTGGTCTCTCAAGCAACTGATTAAGGTAGGAATATGCATATGTAACATGCCTATATTACTCCATTTAAAAATAATTAGCTTTCACAAAGTGAAAGAAGGTCTACAATAGTTAGAAACTTCACTCTAAACCAGCCTATCACTCTACTTTAGCTTGCTTTTCTCCTCAGACCCAGATTCCCCATACTGTGCAAATTTATGGAATCCCATCAGAAGGATGATAAATATCTCACCTAAAGAATGATAATTAGTGAGATATCTGATTAACAGAATTTATGAGAATATAGCAGAAATGAGGAGCACTTACCTGGAATCAAAATGGTTTTGCCACTACCACACATCTGTGAAAAGAAATATGATTATGAAGAGATTACTTTTCAGATGTCCCTTGTCTTGTTAAGGATTCTGGAAACTGCTGCCTCCCATTCTGTAAAAATAAAGGGCGCAAGATCTGGTGACAAAATACAAGAATGAACAAACGCCTTTTTTTTATTAAAAAAAAAATCTCATTGAGGAGATTTTTCCATTCATTCATTCATTCTTTTACTGATTATGTATTGAGCACACACTACACTATTGAGAGTAAAAGGGGAGTAGGAATAGAAGGGTAATAAGAGAAGAGAAAGACAGGGTATAGTGGAAAATATGTTGAGTCTAGCTTAAGGAGACCAGGGTTCAGTGTAATAAAGTCAGTTGGTTGGTAAACATTTATTAAGCATGTACTGTGTGCTAGGTACTGTGTTAAGAACTAAAAAGGAAAGGAAGTCCCTGTCCTCAAGTATTCTAATGAGGGAAGACAGAACACAAAAGGACAGTGCCTGCCACTGGTGGGGGTAGGTGCGGGGAGGACGTAATGGAGAAGTCCAAAGGAGTGCAGTGCAGCCTGATGGGAAATGAAGCCATGGCTAGCCTCAGAGCCCTCCTTAAGAGGAGGTTCTAGGAGCTCTCCCAATCCACTCTCCAATCAGCGGTAGGGTCCCAAGGAGAGAAGGCACTAAATGGACAGGGCAGTGTAGTGGATGGAGTGCTGGATGTGGAGTCAGGAAGACCTGGTTCAAGCTCCTTCAGCCATCTAACCCTAATCAGGTCTCTGGGATTCAGTGACCTCTGCAAAAAGAGGGAGTCTGGACCTCTAAGGTGCCTTCCACCTCAAAACCTAAAATTTTTACTTGTGTAATTGGGGACAAATTATTTAATCTTTCTGACACTTTTTTGAAACTGGGATAATAATACTTGTACTCCCTACCTCTTGGGATTGTTGCAAGGAAAGCAATTTATCATTAGTAAAGCTCTTTCTAAATACAAGGCAGTTCTCCTTTTACATAAATTTGAATTATGCAGATTTGACTCCCAGTGCTTTGGCAGCAGCACCCCCTCCTCCCCAACGCTGGCTGGGGCTCTGGTTCTGGCAGGCAGCAGAAGCAGTAGCCCCAGTGCAGTACCACACTAAGGATGGGGAGTGGGGGTCAGTCACTAAAGCTGTTCCAGGGCTGCAGAGCCATGGAGGAGAAAGGACCACATGGAACCCCATGAGAGGAGGGGGTAGTCTGCAGAACAACTATTTACATTTGACAAGAATTGACTGTATAACTATGTTTCACTGAAGCACAGACCTAGCCCTGGAAAGGACCTCAGAGGCCGTTGGATCTGAGCCCCTCATCTTACAGATGAGACTGAAGCCCAGGGAAGTTAAGTGATTTGTGTATTGAACGCTATTATACAGACCTTTCTTGCTTTACATAAATTCATATTATGCAAATTTGACTGTATGTGAAAAATTCTGAAAGAAATTCACATTCAAAAAACATCTATGCTAGCATTGTTGTTCTGTTTCTGCCACTGGGCTGGATGCTTTGAGGCTTAACCCCAACCCCACCAGAAATTTAACCATTAAAAAAATCCTCCAAGTAAAATTTGCTGTTTTTCATCCTTCACTTTCAAAGAGGACTGATGACATCATAGGGTGATGTCTTGACTTTCGGGTGAATTAGATTTAAGTGAGACAGAGGTCCACAAAGCCACCAGCTTCACTGTCTCTTCCTGAATCATTGAAGTCCAGTGGCAGGACAATATCAAGATGGTTAACCGTGGTCCAGAATGCAGTGGATGGCCATGGCAACTTCAACTAAGCACTTCACAGTGCCTGCTTCAGCCACCTTCATGGTTGTTAGAATAACAGCTAGAGCTAACCCGTACTAGAAAGGGCTTCCTAATGAAAGGGAGTGAACTCTCTCTAATGCTGGAAGGATTAAAGTAAAGAAGTTGGACAGCTGTGTTAGGAAGGGATTGTTTTCATTTAGGTGGGAGGGAATGGATAAATGGTCAAACATGATATATAATCTATAAAGAATCACACACTATTAACAACTATATGTAAGATTATTCCATATTGAATATAATAAGAGAAATTTTTGTCAAAACAACTCCAAGGTTTCACAGCATATGACAAAAATTATTGATGAGGTGAAACGAAAGCAGAATGGAGAGATTGCCACTGCCAGAAGGACGTTAAGTGAGGAGAATTTTGCCTGTGCTCCTCCCTGAAAATGCTAATGTCATCATAACTACATTGGACTTAAAGGTGTGCAAAGCACTTTACAAATATCTCATTCAATCCTCACATTTACCCTGGGATATAGCTGCTATTTCTATTCCTATTTTACTTATGGAGAAATTGAGACAAACTGAGGTTAAAGTGACTTGCCCAAGGCCACTCAGCTAGTAAATGTTTGAAGTGGAGTTTGAGTTCAGATCTTTCTGATTCCAGTTCCAATTCAGTACATCACCTGCATGCCTGTGATGTGCCAGGGAAAGAAACCCAAATGAATAAGGGGCACTGGGAACACCACACAAATAGCTATAATACACAGTTCACCTATTAGAAGTTCAACTCCTCTTAGAAAATGCAATGTCAAGGAGTGGTGAAACCTAATTAGACGTTAACATCTTACTGTGATTTATTCGGATTGGATCATTAAATTGCCTAATTCCTGAGAAACATGAATACGACTCTTGATTGAGGAAGAAGTATAGCCAAACAGTTCTGGAGCAAGGAGAGCTTCTGGGAGATAAAGAGTGTGGTGTCTCAGTTGGAACTCTGAGACAACTGGAGGATTAGTATGAAATCATTAGGCGCCTTGAGGGCAGAGGGAGTAAGGACAAGGATGCAGAAAGGGAGGTAGAAAGGAGCCATCCAACATCAATTTATTTGGCACTGTAATCATCAGTGTGAAGCTGCTTAAATGTAAAGTTGAAAATTTGTCACATTACATAAACCAGGAATATCCAAATCCCCTAGCAACCAGGGATCTACAGTTACATTCTGGCTTGACAGTTCTCATGTTTGGCGGGAGGGAAAGGAGGAGGAAAGGGCAAGCATAGATTCCTTCGCTTTAAACAAAACTTCAACATCACCACTGTAGAAAAGCTAAGAAAATCCTTACTACTTATCGTATAAAAACATACATTTCCATGGTTATCTATGCCAGAGCTTTTACAGAAATCTCCTCCTTTTCCTCACAGCCCTCTTTTTTTTCTCAATGGAAAGGGGTGAAAGAAATTATATTTTTGTTAAGTAAAAATAAAATAAAATTTTATAAAAGGAAGAAATTTGGTCCTTTTGCTCCTAGGCAACGCCCCTTTCTTACCCTCTTGGATGCACAAGAACAGAGGTGTGGGGGATTTGAGTGTGTTATCTTCCAAAATGGGGTGTAAGAAAAGCAGTCCACCCTATCCAAAGATTCAAAGACTGTCATTATCTTCAGTGTGAATTGGAACTAATTTTACTTTATCATCTAGTCAATGTATTATCTGGACAATTAAACTGAGAGGAGAGATGATTAGAGGAGCAACTCAACGAGCAGTTTTTAAGATTTTGAACTTATCCCATCTTTTCCCCTGACTCTGGAAAGCACTAGACTGGGAGTCAGGAGAACCTGGTTCTAGTCCCAACACTGTTACTGGTTAGTTGTTCGACCTTCAGCAAAGCACTTTCTCCTCTCTGAAAGTGAGTTTTCTCATATGTAAGATAATGAATGTAGACTATGATCTCTAACGGCCACTTCTAACCTCCTCCTAATGTCTTTCTGTAACTTCCTAAAAGGAAGCCATCTGATCACTTGGAATGAGAATGAGAAAGTTGTCCCCTCTTTACTTAATAATGACCCTCTTGCCATGCCATTTCAATATACTCTGAATTAATATTAATCTTTGATTCCAAATGGACAACTTCAGAGATCCTTACTCTCTACTTTCATATTGTTTATTAATGTGGGTTTCTATCTAGATGATTTATATACGTTTATTCTTTTTTTCACTTAATTTATTTCCTGTTACATTTTAAGTTCTAAGCTATCTCTCTCCTCCCTCCCTCCCCACCCTGAACTAGAGAAGGCCACCATTTGACACAGATGTACAGATATAGATATCTATGTACATATACATACACACATATATGCTTATATATTACATATATGTAAAACTATGCGACACATACTTCTATTTATCTGTTCTTTCTCTAGAAATGGATAATATCTTCTTTTATAGGTCCTTTGTAGTTTCTTGAATATTGGAGTTTTTAAAATAATTTATTTTTCATTTTCAACATTCACTTTCATAAGATTTTGAGTTTTGAATTTTCTCCCCCTTCCTCTCCTCCCCAAACAGTGTGCAATCTGATATAGGCTCTACGTATACACTCATATTAAACATATTTTCACATTAGTCATGATGCAAAGCAGAATTAGAACCAATTGGGGGGAAACCACGGGAAAGAAGAAACAAAGTCCAATTTGAATATTTATAATATTCTTCAAACAATATTGCTGTTACTGTATCCAAACTTCTCTTGCTTCTGTTCCTAATATTTCAGGCAAGTCTTTCTAATTTTTCTAAAATTAATCTGCTCATTTCATACAGCACAGTAGTATTCCCTCACAATCATATGCCACAACTTGTTTAGACATTCCCCAATTGATGGGCATCCACTCAATGTCCAGTTCTTTGCCACCACAAAGAGAGGGGCTATAAATATTTTAGACTGTATAGGCTCTTTTAATTCTTCTCTGAACACTTTGGTAAATAAACCTAATAATAATATTGCTGGGTTAAAGGGTACACATAATCTTTTTTTTTTTTTTTAGCACTTCTGGCATTAAATACTCATTGCCACCAGATAGATGGCTCTCCAAAATGGCTGGATCAATTCATAGTTCCACCAACAGTGTATTAGTGTCCCAATTTTTCCATATCCCCTCCAACATTTGTCATTTTCCCCTTCCATTATTTTAGCCAATCTAATCAGTATGAGATGATATCTCAAAATTGTTTTAATTTTCATTTCTCTAATCAATAATGATTTAGGGCATTTTATATGACTATATATAGCTTTGATTTCTTCATCCAAAAACTGCCTGTTCATATTCTTTGACCATTTATCAGTTGGGGAATGACTCATATTCTTGTAAATTTGACAGAATTCTCTATATATTTGACATGAGACTTTTATCCAAGAAAATGTCTATAAAAATTTTTCCCCATTTTCTGCTTTCCTTCTTATCTTGGCTATACTGGCTTTATTTGCACAAAACCTTTTTTTAATTTAATGTAATCAAAATTATTCATTTAATATCTTACAATGCTACCTCTTGCTTATTCATAAATCCTTCTCCTGTCCATAAGTTTGATAGATAACATGTTCTATGTTCTAATTTACTTGTGATATTTCCCTTTATGTCTAAGTCATATGTCATTTTGACTTATCTTGGTAAATGGTATGACATATTGATCTACATCTAGGTTTTACCAGACTGCTTTCCAGTTTTCCCAACAATTTCTACCAAATAGTGAATTCTTATCTCACAACTTAAATCTTTAAATTTGTCAAACATAAGGTTACTATAATCATTTAGCACTGTGTATTATGTCTTCTCTGTTCCTCTCATACACCTTTCTATTTCTTAACCAGTACCAGATAATTATGATAATTACTCACCTCATAATACACCTTAAGATCTGGTACTGCTTCATCTCCTTTTTTTATTTTTTCATTAATTCTTTTGATATTCTTTTTTATCTTTTAGCCCTCACTTGGACAACTCTGGAGTCAGAAGAGCTTGGCTCTGCTCTTGTCTGTAACACTTAGGGTCTGTGAAACCTTGTTAAAAGTCATTTAACTTTAACAAGTCTCAGTTTCTTTATCTGAAATATATGGGGGGGGATGGTTTGAACTAAATTACCTCTGAGGTGTCTTCTAGCTCTCTATCCATGAGCCTCTGATATTCCAGGTAAGAAAAAGTGCACAGATATCTTGGCTCAATTCCAGAGAATTATTTGTTACTTGTCAGTATTCCAGGAGTGTTGCTATGTATACTTCTGGCTAAATAAAGAGATGTGCTCAAAAATTCACATTCTAAAAGCAACAGGATGGGTTATAAAGGTTTCACAGTAGACAAAACAGCATCATTAACTGGGAAAACCAAAATGAAGATAGTTCTGAAACTTAGGAAACTGCACTTTTTGCCTTAGTTTCCATATATACAGACCCACAAAATTTATCTTGCCAACAAACCTTGATTCCCCCCAAATTTACATTTTAAAAAAACATTTTATTTAAAGTTTTCAGTTTCAAATTCTCCCTCCCTCCCCTTCCCCTCTCCCTGAGATGGCATGCAATCAGATATAGGCTATACATTTGCAATGATATAAAACATTTCCATATTAGTCATTTTGTACAATAAGAATCAAATAAAAGAAAAATGAAAGTGAAATAACAGTATATTTCAGTCTATATTCAAGCAATATCAGTTCTTTCTCTGGAGGTGTTAGTATGCTTCATCATTAGCTCTTTGGGATTCTCTTGGATCATTGCATTGCTAAGAACAGTTAAGTCATTCACAGTTCTTCACCAAATAATATTGCTGTTACTATGTACAACATTGTCCTGGTTCTGTTCATTTCACGATGTATCTGTTCATGTAAATCTTTCCAGGTTTTTCTGAAATCATCCTGCTATTATTTCTCATAGCAGAATGATATTCCATTACAATAATATACCACAGCTTGTTTAGCCATTCTCCAATTGATGGGCATCCTTTCAATTTTCAATTCTTAGCCACCACAAAAAAAGAGCTGCCATAAATATTTTTGTATAAATGGGTTCTTTTCCCTTTTTTGTATGTCTTTGGAATATAGACCTAGCAGTGGTCCTGCTGGATCAAAGAGCATTGCTGCACATTTTTATTATTATATTATATTTTGGGCATAGTTCCAAATTGCTGTCCAGAATGGTTGGATCCATTCACAAGTCCACCAACAGTGCATTAGTGTCCCATACATTGACTTTTTAGAAAAAAATTTAATCATACACTAAAAAAGTTTCATTTGGAAAAATCCTTTTTTGAAAGCTTTTACCAAAAAAAAAAAAAAAGCTAGTCCCTAATTTATCTTTCAATGAGTCTAGATTTTTATACACTGTACTGAATGTTTGAAGTGTGAAACATCTGTAATGAAAACAGTCAAAATTGCTATAGAAACAAGGGACTTGTTGGGCAATAATGATACTCTTTGATGGGTTCATATGACAATCACATTCATCAGTTCAGATCACAAGATACTGATACCTTCTAATCTTACACCCCTCTTCTTGTCTACCCATAAATCTTCTACCAAGGATCACATAAATAAGCTTTCCTCTAGCTCTTTTAATATTTTGTGGATACCAGTGCAAAACTTGGACCTCTGCTCTGTTATCTCTCACTATCATTACATATTGGTCCAAATTCTTCTTCAGTCATACATCTTTGCCACAAACATCATCACCGGTAATACACTAGAGACCACTTGGACTCATTTTCTATCATTCCATTACCATTACGGTTACTGACAACTATGCTATGTGATGGGGTTACTTGATTCTTAGCCATATGGCATTACCAAGAACATATTAGCATTTTTTTAAAAAAAAAAAGATGGAATTTTTGTAACAGTGAGAAGTTCCAGATAATTGAAAGCAATTTCCAAAATGTAAATCTGATTGATCTGCTATTCAATTCTGGACCTACTTCATCATCTGTCTGCAGTTTCTGTTCAAGATATTTGTTTGGTTGAGTTGGTTTTGTTTTTGGGAGGGTGGTCCAAGCCTCAGATTTTGTTGGTGTACAGAATCTTCCATGTGAAAACTCAGATCAGTCAACGCATCAGTAACATGGTTTTAGATAGCTACTGGGACCCTGAGAGGTTGTGAATTTTCTCATGTTAACACAACTGATATGTCAGACACAGGACTGGAACCCAGGTCTTGCTAATCCCTAAGTCAACTCTTTAATCTCTATTGCAGGTCATCTCAACTACTGATATGGATATACTAACTCAATGGAATTTCCACCCAACTATCATAAGAAGAGTGATATAGCCATTCTGTTGACTTTGTTTTTCTAGTCTAGATGGGTAGACCATTCTCTTTTGAAGTAATGTGGATATTACTGAGGAAGGTCTGTACCATTCCAAGCTTGATGCAATCAGCATATGACCAGCCATGAAGAGAAACATCTGGAGAACCTCCCCCATCAATAAGAAATTCCTCCTTTATTTGGACTTTAGGCAACACATCCAACCTTGAAGGCAGTGGTAAAACCATTGAGTAAATATGGCTTCCTATTTTATGGCACAATGGATAGAGTACCATGCCAGAAATCAGGAAGATTCATCTTCTTGAGTTCAAATATGGCCTCAGATATTTACTGGCTATGTGACCCTGGGCAAGTCACTTAACCCTGTTCACCTCAGTTTCCTCATCTGCCAAATGAACTAGAGAAAATTTCCCACCATTTAGTGATGTGCAACTGAAAAATCAGAAACTCTATGAAGAAAGTCAGTATGTCTTTTGAGAAACCAATACATATTATACAGTGCTTCCCTTTATTCTGGAATGTTCTTCCAGTCTTTTCCTTGTGTTTGCCTTACTGGTTCCTCTTGTGGCCTTCTCATTCCTAGGAATCATACCTAATCTTACTCAGAGAAATACATCTAACCTGATTTTCCTTAATGGGCTCTAATATATATGACAGTTAGGTATAAAGGAAAGAGGGACATTTAGGTGGCATAGTCAATAGAGCACCAGGTTTGGAGTCAGAAAGACTCATCTTCTTGAATTCAAATCTGGTCTAAGACACTTACTAGGTATGTGACCCCGGGCAAATCACTTAACCGTGTTCTCCTCAGTTTCCTCATCCATCAGATCAGCTGTAGGAGGAAATGGAAACCACTCCAGTATTTCTGCCAAGAAAACCCCAAAAGGAGTCATGAAGAGTCAGACATGAATGAAAAACAAGTTAATGACAAAATACCAGAAAGCATAGCACAGTAAGGCTGAGAAGACCTCAGTTCAAAGCCCAGCTCCAAACTTTACTATCTGTGTGACCCTGGGCAAATCACATAAGGTCTAGGAACCTCCATTTTGTTATCTCTAAAGAGGGGTTTAGCATCAAAGGACCTGAATTCAAATTCCAGTTCTGTTGGCACGAGTATTAACATGTCAGTTAATGTCACTGGGCTTCAGCTTCCTCATGTGTGCAGTGATGGGGCAGATGAGATAGCCTCTAAGGTTGCTTTCAGCTCTGAAACTGATGATTCTCCTTCCACTACTACCTCAGAGCATCACTTTGAGGAAAGAGCTTTTGTAATTATTTTTACCCTCATATGTGGTTGCTTGCAATCCATGACAACAGTATATTCCAACAGAAAAGGATTTCATTCATTTAGGGTTGCCATGAAGGTGGTAAAAGTGCCAGGACAAACTAAGGCCTGCTTGGCCCTGCACGCGATATTTAGTAGTTCTCTATCTGCTAAAGGAATTTCCTGGCTGCAGTGAGTTTAAACTTGCCATCGTAATGTTAGACTGACATGCTCATTTGCACTGAAATATTTAAAGGAGGAAGAAATTTCACTGAAGCTGTGAAAGACACATCACCGACGTGGGAAGTAGTTCAAGGGGTGCCATGTGTTTGTCAGAATGTAGGACGGAAATAGCCTCACTGTGTTATTTGAGGTGTCTCACATGGAGTGTATATATATATATGTATATATATATGTATGTATGTATGTATGTGTGTGTATGTATGTGTGTATGTATTTATATGTATATATAATCTATCTGATATCACACATAGAAATAGATGTGTGTCCTGTGCATTTAATTGAGAAAATGATCATAGAGTTATGTCTGAGTGTACTGTTCCAACCTATGAAAACAAGTGGAAACCCCTCAAATAATTGTGATCACAGAACCAAAACTTTCAGTTTATCAAGGAGTGTGGAAAGATTACTGGAACTCATGGAGCCATGCCTTTAAGTTAAGAAGAAAGAGCTGAGTCCAAATCTTGCCTTAGACACTCCTTAGTTATGTGACCCTGGGCAAGTCACTTCATTTCCCTAGAAATTATTTTCCTTTATCTGCAGTGAGGTAGTTTGACTAAATAAGCTTTGAGGTCTTCCTGAGCATTAAATTTACACTCTTAGGATTGAATTTTTATTGGGGACTGAGTCCATTATACATTTGATGTCCTACGTACGTGGCCATCACATAATATGTATATAACTTCAGAGGGAGAAATTATTTCCAATAAGAAAAAAAATCTTAAAAAGAATTGAAGTGAATTAACTCTGTAAATCAAAAGGTCTATTCTTGGGAAAAGAAAAATAGAACGGTTTTTATGACATTTTTGACAGGCAGTTGGAAGGGACCTTAGAGATCATTTAGTCTAACCCTATTGTTTTACCAAAAAGGAAACCGAGGCACTCAGATGCTTGTACACAGGTAAATAAATAGCAGAGTCAGGATTTGAAGTAGGGGGCAAAAAGATTTATTGTTGTTATTCAGTCGTGTCTGACTCTTCATGACTCCATTTGAGGTTTTCTTGGCAAAGATACTGGAGTGGTTTGCCATTTCCTTCTCCAGCTCATTTTACAGATGAGAAAACTGAGGCAAACAGGACTAAAGGACTTGCCCAGAGTCACACAGCTAGTAAATGTCTGAGACTGGATTTGAACTCGGGTGCTCTGTCTATTGAGCCACCTAAATGCCCAACGGGGCTGTGGTTTAATCCCAAAGAACATTTGATCCACTAATCAGAAGACAAGAAGATGGAGCATATTCTTTTTGCTATAATAGTTGTGAGGTTGCCTCCAGTATAGTGAAATCTACCCTTATTTCCCAGGCCTTCTCAACCCTGCCCTCTCCTACTCTGGGGCAAACTGCCAATGTGGTCATTTTAGAGCCAGCCATCAGCCTCTCAGGGCAGTTATAGAATTACAATCTAGTCTTTCCCTGGGCATCCACAGCAGCTGCTACACAAGTGTCACTGGGAAAATCCCACACCTGTACCCCTAACATGACCAGACTATGACCCTCCAGGTCAATAGGTACCCGTTGAGGGGTGAACCCCACAATCTGGGTCTCTGACCTGTAGGTAAGGGTTCTTTATCCTCTTTTTGTTTTGGGTAAGACAGGATGAACAGTTATTAACAAGCTGTGACCTTCTTCATCACTGATTTCATTACGTAACTGTGTCCCCAAACTTGAGCTTCCCCCAAGCATCTCTCATCCTTCCAGTCACCTCAGTTCACAACCACAGTGTCATCTTTGATCCCTCCCTCTCCTTCAGTCTACAAAAACAATCATCTTGGTGTTCCTCCCTCCAAAGCATCCCCTTCCCCCTCCTCCTGTCTCCACTCACATGACTACAACCCTGTTTCAGATTATTGCCGTACCATCCTTATTAACTTTCTTGCTTCAAGTCTCTTCCCCTCTCCAATCCATCCTCCACATACACAAAGGTAATTTTCCTGAAGTCCAGGTCTGATCATGTCCCCCAATAAACTCCAGTGGCTCCCCATTAACTCCAGTGTTGTTCAATCCATTTTCAACCCTTTGTGACCCCATTTAGGATTTTCTTGACAAACCCTTGACAAAGGATTTTCTGCAGTGGTTTGCCATTTCCTTTTACAGCTTATTTTTCAGATGAGGAAACTAAAGCAAAGAGGGTTCAGTGACTTGCCCACGGTCACACAGCTACTAAGTGTCTGAAGCTGGATCATCAGGAAAATATCTCTCTTACTTCAGCACTCAATCCACTGCACCACCTAACTGCCCTTATTAACTCTAGTACTAAATATGATTTCACCTTTATCTTATTCTTCCTAAATTGATAGTTTGTGTAAGTATTATGGCATGAATAATTATTAATATAATAAACCCATGTATAATTTATAAGTAAGCAAATATATTTGGGGTACATGATAAAAAAATTTAACTGATAGGGGAGGAGATAAGAAAAGCTTGGGTTCTTGTTCTAGACTCATTCTATATTCTTCATTCCTCTCCAGGTGACACTCTGGACTTTCTCAACCATGCCACCAAAACGTCTTCATCTTGAAAGCTAAGTCCACCCTGGAATTCACTCAATAGAAATACCCTCCCCTGTGATCTTTCCCTTTGATTAAATGACTCCTCCCAGAACCCCTACTTAAGGAGAGCACCCTGGTCAGCCATTTTCTTCATCCCTCTCCAGACTACACTCTAGACTTTCTCTACTATGCCCCTACTCTGAAGCCTTTTTAACTTCCCTTTAAGTGCCATCTTCCTTTATTAGGATGTAAGTTCTTAGAGGGTAAGGACTATCTTTCTACTTGTATTTGAATTCCCAGCAAAGTTTAAATCTTGCCTTTGATGCATACTAACTGTGTGATCCTAGACAAGTCACTTTAACCCTGTTTGCCTCAGTTTCCTCATCTGTAAAGTGATCTGGAGTCGGAAATAACAAAACACTCCAGTACCTTTGCCAAGGTACTGCCAAGAAAACCTCAAATGGGGTCATGAAGATTGAACAATAAAACACTGTGCCTGACACAAAGTAAGTGCATAATAAAGGCTTGTTAACTTGACTTGCCTCTATATACAATGTTCATGTCAAAATATCAAGAAATCATACTTCTAAAAGACAGGCTCACAGAGTCAAATAATCCCAAAATACCCAGTACTACTTGGGAACTCTGTAGGACAGATCTTACCTCTTAATTCCACTCTTTTTTTCAGATTGTAGCACTTATAAGAATGTATGTGTAGAACCCATTTAAGAATGCATGCTGTCTGGGGAAGGAGGAGGGAGGTGGGGGAGAAAATGTAAAACATGGAAGTGATTGTTGAAAACTGAAAACAAATAAATTAATAAAAAAAGAGAGAGGATAGCACTTAGCACAGTGCCTTCCATCTTGTGGTTACTCAACAAATACTGGTTGATTCATTGGTTGTCTATCTCCAGGGGTATACTGGAACCAGGTCTTAACCTGCTTCCAAAAGCTGATGGTTAACATTTTCAGTGTGAGAATTTACATATAGGAAATCAGTCACCAAATGCTAAAAATCAGGGCTTAATTGTTTTGTTGATTGTCTAGACTTAACACAGTGATGGGCAAAATGTTAATAATGCAGATTAAACTTTATATTATGGTTTCTTTCCCTCCCCCCCCCCCTGCCCTCCACCCTCACCTGAGCTGGTTGTTAAATATTTACCATTATCCTCCTGTCTACACATTTCCCATGCAACATTAAAATCACTTTTCCCCTGAAAAGAAATATTAGTGAATTTTGCTCAGCTGAAAATCTAATAGGCTAGAATTTGTGCAAAAGATGTCCAAACTGCCATTTTTTTGCAGGCTACTGTTGGTATTAAAACATTTACTATGGCATTACTGGAAATCTCTACAGGAGCCCTTAGGGTTCACATTTTAAATTCTTTTACAAAGGTCAATTTTGTCACCTGAAATATAAATAGCTGGAAGAGTATGTAAAAGTAACCTAGTTCAGCTTCCTCATTTTACAGATGAGAAAACTGAGGCCCAGAGGGGCTGTAATTTAGCCAAGTCATTGAGCAGCAGAGTTGGGGCCAGAACTTAGGGCTTCTGACTCACTGTGGAATGCTCTTTCCAAATCCCATAGTTCGATCCCTGCTAATGTTATATCTGGTATGATTACTCATAAGCTGGAATCCACAGTGTTTCTACCTGAATTAATTTGATGAAATGGCATTAGTTTGAATGTCAGAAAAAAACAGATTATTGAGGTAAAATAGGCAACTTTAAAACACTAACTCAAAATGGGAAACAGTTCCATAGGTTACGTGGGTAGCAAGTTTCTTGATCTCATTTTTGTTTAGTTCTGCTTTTTTTCCAGCATATACAAAAATATTCTCTGCTACTGGAAAAGTCAGAGAAAAGGCTGTTGGGCTAAAATTACATTATACTGCATATATTAGTAAGTGTGCGTGAGTATTTTATTGTATTATCCCCCCAAATTATCAAACCCCCTCCCTGCTGTCTTGCATGTTCAGGATGGTGGTATCCACCATTCTGTCTTGAGCTTGCTGTCTCTCTAGTCTGCTATTTGTCCAACTATATAATCTGCCCTCCCTCTACCTCACCATGCGTAACCTCTCTCCCTCCTATCTTATAGAGTGGATGGAACCAACTTTATTGCTAAATTAGCTCATTACTTGTGAAAACTAGGGTAGTTAGATGCTATCAAGACACCTCTGTAGATTCATTCTTCATCTCTTTTCTACTTAAGGCACCAAGTACATTTTTGGTATTTTTTAAAATAAGTTTTTATTGATTTTTTTGCTCCTTAAATCACCATAATATCTCATGTGTCAGGGTTGTTTTGATTTGCATTTCTCTTATAATTAGTGATTAGGGTCATTTTTCATGCAGTTGTGAACAACATACAGTTTTTGAGAATTGTTCATATTTTTGACCATTTATCTACTGGGGAAAGACCATTAGTTATAGATAGGTAGATAGATAGATAGGTAGATAGATAGATAGATAGATAGATAGATAGATAGATAGATAGATAGATAGATATAGATGCAATAATGTTGTCTATCCAGAAGCTTTTCTAGTTCAAATAATCAGTTATTAATTTTATCTTTTTTAATTACCCTTGCTTTTATTTGGTTAAGAATGCATCTCTTACCATAGCTGCAAAAGATAATATGGTGTTTCTCTTTTAATTTTTTTATGGCATAATCTTTACATGTGTTCATTTAGAATGTATTGTAGAGTTTGGTGTAGAAGCTCTTGGTCTAACCCTACCAGACTGCTTTACAGTTTTCCCATTGTTTTATTTTAATCATCAAATAGGGAGATTTTCTGTAGGTAACTTGTGTTTTTCATTTTATCAAATCCTAGGTTCTTGAATTGTATTGTTCTGAATCTTCCTTTTCTAGTTCTTGGTACATTTTGCTCATGAAAGTTATGATGGCATAGCCCTGCTGTCTGAGGGCATGACCATATGCTATGCTTTGGGACATCCCTCAAGGGCCTAGTCCACTTACTATCACCCCCAGGATCAAATATAAAATCCTCTGTTTTGTTCAAAGCCTGAGATACTGTCCCAAAATGAAAGATACTCATATGAAAGAATATAAGACCAGCATATAGGCTAGATGCAACTGATTGAAACTCAGCAGAGCTATCAACTTGTAACAACAGCTCTTGTAGTTGGACTGGGATTTGAAGAAATTTACCTTTTCAGTAAGGGAAATAGGTTCCACAATTCTCACATTCTTTGGATCATCACCACCCTCTCAAATTTCCTAGGAAGCATTGCTAGATATATCATTCACTTAGTTCAGGGGGAAGAGTCAGCAGCCTGAACTTCAGAGAAAATACAAACAGAAATTACAAGCAAAAATTGTAAACAGAAAGACCAACAGACAGGGCTTCCAACTGTCTGACCATAGACAATACATACATTGTTACCAGAGAAAGAAGCACCAAAGCAAGGGGAGGGTGCTCCTTAACAGGTACCCAGATATATATAGATATAGATATAGGTATAGGTATAAATATAGATATATGTGTGGGCCTTCATACAAAACAAGCCTTTCCTAATCAAGCTTCCCTTAATAGCCCTACCTGAGGCCTATTAATGGGTGGGGAAGATTTTAAATTCCCATTACAGCAAACTACAATCCAAAGGCCAAATCCATGAACCATTCCCCCTCAATATGCCCATGAACTAAGAATAGATTTTTATTGTATTTAACAATGTAAATTCCATTTGTAGCTCAGCAAGCAGTACAAGAACAATCATACTTTGCCTACCCCTACTCAGAGTCATCCAGATACTACTTAAAAACTAACAGTGATGGCAGTCCATTCCACTTGGGGAATTATTAGGCATTATTAATAATTAATTAATTAGTGATAATTCTTAATAATTAATCCTAACTATTAGGAAATTTATCCTTGCATTGAGCCTCTCCATAATTTGATCCATTGCTCCTAAATCTGCCACTTAAGGCCAATTGAGAAGAGTCTAATAAAAAAAACAAGTCTAATGTTATCATTTGACCCTCTCTGCAACACCAGTTGAAAGAAAGAATTGAGCGTTTCAGCCAGGAGATGTTGGAAAGGACTCCACTAGCGATTCCAAACAAACAGTATTGGAAATTATTAGCTGGCAAAGCTACCAAGGAAAGGGGGATCAATAGCTAGAGAGAAAAGGAAGGCTATTAGGAGGAATGTGGTGCAGTGATTGGGAGTCCTGAGTCACAAAGGGGTGATCGGGCTAAAAGGAGGTGAGCGGAAAGGGACAATGGAAGGAGATTGGGCCGTGAGCCAGAAACAGGAGAGAAGTCTTCAACGGAAGGAGCCAAAGTTAACAGGCAGCGAGCTACTGTGCAAATGCCTGCCAGATAACTCTCCCACAGAGGCTATGTTATGAGTCAGCATTCATCAGCCATTCATCTTTTCCTCAAGCCAAGACTCTGGTTATTTCTGAAAAACAGCTACGAGGGAGTCTTCTCCTCTTTCTTGGAGTAGATGTGAGCAGGAATTAGTTTCCTCTTAATGAAAGCCGTCGTGTCATGAAAGCTCATGTGATTTATTTGGCAAAAGTCACTATTAAAAAAAAAACAACCATGTCCACCAACTATGCTACCACCACGGCATCTGTTTTAGTTTGGAGAAAAGCCAGAAGCAGGGATATGAATTCTCTGCCCAAGAACCACTACAAGGTCTAAATAAATTCAAATTAAAACAAGCAAGTACGATTTCACACATAGAAGAGCTCATAGTAATGTCAACCGATCAACACTGCACATGCTTAAAGAGCTATAATGAGGGTAGAATCAGGGCTTTGTCCCAAGGGCCTCAAATTTAGGATTTTATTAAGCACAGAGAGCAGTCCTCCAACAACGTAGAAACAATAGATATTAGCACCTGCTTAGCAACACTAGATAATTAAAAGAGGAAGCAACCAAACAGGGTCATCTCCTATTCTGACCACTCTGTCCTCCTGCTCAGTTGAACAGACTTGGTGATGACTGTGACAGGCAAGTTTTGCTGTACTTGTGAGAGTGGAAAGAAAAGATCAGGTTGGGATATGTTATGAAGGTAGAAATGGCAAGATTTTTGGTAACTGATTAGCAAGCACTTGTACTGAGGAGAAAAATTCCTAGTTGCCTACTTAGTTAGTGATTTACCAAAAAAAAAAAAAAAAATAGAGCACACAGGGGTGGGGAACCTGCAGCCTCAAGGCCATATGTGGCTCTCTAGGTCCTTGAGTGCGGCCCTCTGACTGATTCTGATTTGTTCTATGAAGGTTGAATTCCATCAAAGGGCCGCACTTGAGGACCTAGAGGGTCACATATGACCTCGAGGCTGCAGGTTCCCTACTTTTCATCCAAGGTTCATGAAGTAGTCAGTTGAGGGCCAGATTCTTGAGCAAAAAAAAAAAGAAGAAGAAGCTTGGCTTTCTACCATTTCCAGCATCATGTGGTCTTTCACCACATCTCAGTTCCCCTCTTCCATGATGCTATTTTCTTTCTAGACACCTGTGTCACTCTCTCTGACCAATACCATGTAGTACAAGTGGAAAGGGTATTGGCTTTATAGCCAAGGACCTGCGAACAAATCTTAGCTCTGCTACTTCCCACTTGTGCACCCTTGGGCAAGTCATTTAACGTCTTGGGCCCCAGTGGAGGACTAGATAACCTCTAAATTCTCTTCCATCTCTAAATCTAGGATTCTATGACTCTGGGCAGCGTTGCCTACTTCAGAGCTTTCCAGATACCATTTCCTGTCAAAATAAATCTAGTCAGTGTTTCATTCCCTCAGGATTCTTATGTGTGATAGCTAATCTATTAAGCCAAGGTGCTAAAGTGTTAATGACTCCTTGTTTTGCATTTTAGCACTGCCACAACCCAAAGGATTTAGGCAGGGGCAAACAGATGCTTTTGAACAGGGAACTTTTCAAACACCTCCAATAGCTATGATTTATTTAACAATAATAACTCAGATTTTAACACTACCTTCCAAAGGGCTTTTCTCACAATGGTCTTGTGGCAGGAAGGGGGAGAAGGGCACCATTACTCCTATTTTGCAGATAAGAGAAGTGAGTTTCAGAGAAATTATGTGACTTCCCTATGATTACATAGCCAGGATTCAAATTGACTTTGACATCTCCTAACTCCAAGTCATACACTCCATCCACACCTTCTTCCAATGTACCAAGCAGGGTATGAAAATACTTCTAGGTCTTCCTTGATTGGACTTGTGTATAGACTATCCTAGACGTTCCACTTCTGCTACCCTCCCTCTCTTGGCAAGCTCATCAGCATCCATGAGTTTAACTATAAGCTCTAGGAAGATCACACACGCATACACACACGTGCATATACACACATATACACATGTTGTGTGTTATACAGTTGTTTTTCAGTCATGTCCAACTCTTCATGACCCCATTAGTATGTGAGCTCCATAGGAATTGGGATGATTTGATTCTTTGTACATATTGCCCCAACCCCTAACCTAGTGCCTGGCACGTAGTAGGTGCTTATTAAGTATTTATTGATTGCCTGATCACATTGACATGGCAGATAGAACAGTTTCAGGCATCATGCTGAGTGTGCAGATGCAGACTCAGGAGACTCCTTTGTTCAGGGAACTCTCTCAGATCGGTCAGTATTCAAGAAGTAAAGGCAGAGCCAGCACATGGCATGACTGCTTGCCAAGCAAGGTTAGAAAGCTATGTGCTACTTCCAGGAGCTTTGTGGCAATGAGAATTGACATCACAAAACAAATATCCCCATGCCATGGGGAATGAAATTTCCTGACACTAAAAGATCTTTATTTATAAAAAACAGTATTCAAAGGGTCAGAATAATCCTATCCTTTGACCTAATAATCCCATTACTCTAATGTGTGATCAAAAATAAAAAAAGAAATGCCTTTCCAAAATATGTACAGCAGTATTATCTATAATCAGCAAAGAACTGGAAGTCACTTAAACATCTGATGAGTAGTGAATGGTAGAATAAACCATATACTAGAAGCCACTGTAGTGAAAGGTCCAAAGAGACTAACGTCACCTTTCCGATATTACTTTCCAAAGTTTGCCAAAATAAATCCTCCACTGCAGTTCAGGTGGTCTTGACTCAGAGGCAGTACAATATGGCAGATAACAGGCTGTATTTGGAACCATTCTGGGGCAGGTAGGTGTCTCAGGGGATAAAGAGCCAGGCTTAGAGTTAAGAAGACTCATCTTTCTGAGTTCAAATCTGACCTTAAACACTAGCTATGTGACCCTAAGCAAGTCACTGTTTGTCTCAGTTTCCTCATCTATAAAGTGAGCTGAAGAATATACTCTATATATCTTTGCCAAGAAAGCCACAAATGGGTTTATAAAGAGTCAAACATGACTGAAAAGGGCCAACCACAATAAAAAGTGATCCTTCTGTCTTACTGTTACCGCTGGCAAGTCATTTAACTTTCCTGGGACTCAGCTTCCATGTCTAAAAACTGATAATAATAACAATACCCAAATTAAATCCTCCCAGGCAATCAATAATTCAAATGCACTAATACACTATCTAATTATTCTTCACTCTTCTCAAATACATCTCATCCTTTATAGGCTCTGTGTCTCATATATCCCTTCCTGTCTTCTCTTTCCACCTTCTCTCAACCTACCTGTCATAGTGATTTGTGCTTTCTCTCAACTCCTACAAGCATTCCTTATAATAATCATTTAGGTTTGGATGACTTGTTTCCCTAGTGAGTTTATACAATCAAGAATAAAAACCAATTAGCCACTTAATTAGCACTTATTAAGCACCTACTATGTGCCGGGCAATGTGCAAAATGCTGGGGATACAAAGATGGGTAAAAGCTTGCCCACTTGGAGGCTGGGTGAAGCTGATGTATCACTTGAACTTGGAAGTTCTGAGCTACAGGAGGGCTAGGTTAATCCATTGTCTAAACTAAGGCCAGGACCAGTAGAGTGAGTCCACAGGAGTGAATTGGCTCAAGTTAGAAACAGATTGGGTCAAAGATCCCATGCTGTCAGTAATGGAATCTGGTCATGAGTCACTCTTGTACTTCCAGCCGGGGTGAAATAGAGGAAAGAGGGAGACTCTACTGAAAAAGAGAGAGAGAGAGAGAGAGAGAGAGAGAGAGAGAGAGAGAGAGAGAGAGAGAGACCATGTTTTATGACAATATGTTATAATGCAAAAAAAGCAATGGACTTGGAGCTGGATGATCTGGATTTGAATTCTGCTTCTGCTGCTTACCATATAACCCTACACAAATCATTTGGATATTTTTAAAAATAAAACTCCAAACCATGCACCCACAGTGAAGTATACTTTAACTTAGATAAACTAGAAATCTTGACCTTCACATAAACCATATTCAAACAGTGTGCATGTGTGTATATGTGTGCTCATGTGTGCATGTATATTTGTCCAAAGAACCATCTTCCTAATTATGACCGGTTGCCTAATTTTTCAAGCATCCATCTAGCTTCCACTCCTCTGTAATGGAAAAAGACTTTCAAAAGAATAACCCTGAGGCACTACAAGATCCTAAATCATCACAGAACAAAATTGGATTCAGTCAAAGGACAGCACTTAAGGACCTAGAGGGCCACATGTGGCCTTGAGGGCACAGGTTCCCCACCTCTTAAACTCTTTTCTGTATATTACTTTTACTGAGGCAGCAAAATTTACAGACATCAGGCAAGGTTAGGAAGTTGAAACGTTTTGTAGTCAACACCTCCAACTAACTCCTCACTGTCCTTCCCTAAACCCTGCTTTAGTGATGGAAGTCTTCCTGTTCCAGGGGGGGCCAGCAGCTTATTCATCTCAGGGAAGGACCCAATAAATTCATTCACATTGAAGTACACATGACTAATGAGGTTTATTTAAATTATTTTCATTTTGATTTACTAGATTATAACATCTACTCTCATATTTTTGTTAAATTGAGTTGAAATGCATTGAGTTAAAAAGGCAAACAACCTGAAGCCAGAAAGTGAATGGTCAATGTTCACCTTAGGTAAATCAGTTCTCTGGGCCTAGGCTCCTTACTGGTAAAACGAAAGCAATTGCCTACTTGAGCTTTAAGGTCCTATGACATTAAAATAGTAGGATTTCAGCAGCATTTGAAAGGCCAGGGCCACTCCCCTTATAGGGAAATAACAACAACAGTGACTGACATTTACGTAGAACTTTGAAGTTTGTAATGTGTTTTACAATATTAGCTCATTATATTTTCATAATGACCCTGTAAGATTGGCATTGTGGAAATTATTTTCCCAATTTTTGTAAATGAGGAAACGGAGTCTCATTCCTATGGTCACACAGTTAGTACGTGTATGAAGTAAAATTTAAACCCAACTTTTCCTGACATCAAATCTAGCACTCTGTCCAATACGAAAGATTTACAACAAAAGGCTTGAAATGCAAAGGAGCTTCTGGCTAAACCAGCAAGTAAACAAGAAATCCAGCTACCCAAGCACCCCTATCCTTAGCATTCTGGTTAATCGAGGTTCCACTGTATAATGCTAAATTTACCCAAATAGATTACACCTGATCCTATAAATGGACCTGTTTAAGGCTTCGAATGCAACCCTATTTTATTTCTAGGACCTTGCTTTCTGCCAGGCGATTGCCTGGTTGTTTTCCATTTCAAAATACAAATAGTTCTCCCTCCACAACTAATGGGAATCTTGGCAGGGTGTAGTACACTCTCCAGCCCTCAGTGAAGCCTTTTGCTAAACAGTGTTAAGAGCTCTTCCCCTGGGTTATGTAAGTAGGGCTGACAGAAAGCAAGAAACACCATCTTGGGGTCCTATACAGATAAAAGAGTTTCAGATTCCTGGTGCTTGACAGATTCTGGTTTGACCCTAGATAAATAATTAAAAAGGATCATAGCTGTAGTTCCTTCCAATGTGCTGGTGAAGAATAATTTGTTCTAAATTAAACAAAATGAACAATAGATGTCTACAGAGATTTAGAGATTTAGCCAACATGGGAGGTCTCCGAGGAGTCTAAGGCTCTTGAAGCTAATATGTAAATAAATTCCCAACTGGAAGCCACTGAATACAAATGGTGTTACTGAAGTCACAACCCGTAATAACTGCCCAAATCAGACCTAGCTGAAAGCCAAAGCTGGGGCTTCAGAGAGAGGCAGAATCAGATTGTCATCCTTAAATTGACCTCCTTGGAAACTGATCACCTCCTAAGCAAGGATGGCCCTGGACAACATAGGGAAGGAGATCCAGTTTTGCCTTCAGGACTTGCTACATGGCCTTCCTGTCTCAATGCTCGCTCTTCCTCCTTTTACTTCCCAGTACCCCAATGATTTCAGACTTTCATGCTTTCTCCTCAGCCTCTCTACTCTCTATATATCTAATAAATCACTCACATGTAACTGTTACCTCTAAGAGAACATATGCATTTTGTAGAAGTCAAAGCTTCAAGCCAATGGGACAGATCTCTAATTCCAGGAGTTTCAGGTGGAATGTCAGGTGTTAGTGATAAATGACAGATATATTTTGGAGGATGGAGGTCTTCCTGGGGATCATATGAAAGGAAGGAAGGAAAGAAGGAAGGAAGGAAGGAAGGAAGGAAGGAAGGAAGGAAGGAAGGAAGGAAGGAAGGAAGGAAGGAAGGAAGGAAGGAAGGAAGGAAAGAAGGAAGGAAGGAAAGAAGGAAGGAAGGAAGGAAGGAAGTTTTTTCTCCATGTATAGCCCATCCTTAAGGAAGACAGGACAGATATGTTCCTAACTGACTTTCAGTCTTTTCCCTGGGCCTCAGGCTATTCTACACTGGACTTTAAGTCATTTTCTTTTTGCTCTTGAAGGTTTCTAGGCTCTAGCCCCTTTGAAGTGCTACTCCGCTCACCCTTGGCTGCCAGGATGAGAAATATACTTCCTTTCTAGTAATCTTACCATCACCTTCTACACCTTCTCAGAAATCCTAATTCTGGTCCCTGACCATTCTGACTCATCTCTAACCTCATTATCTCTGACCTTTTTGGTTTACCTGAAGCAAATTCACCATCCAATTATGAAGGCTTATTCTACACTTATCATGAAGCTTGTTTCGTTCAATTCAATTCAGCTGATCTAAGCTACATCATCTAGGTCAGAGGTGTCAAACGTGACTGTTAGGCTTCATGTGGCCCACAACTGTCCCTGGTGTAACCCAAACTAAATTAAAATGTAATTGGGAAATAGTTAACAAGATACACAAAGTACAATAAAACCAAGATAATATCACTTTTTAAAACTATGTCAATCTGCAGCAGCAAGGATTCTTAGGGTTGAATTAATGGCCCCTATTTCTATTTGAGTTTGACACCACTGATCTAGGTCAAGTTTCCCTTGGATCATCTTTGCCATGGTTCTTCTGACATCTGTCTCTTTCACATCTTTCTTTTCAAAGTTCCTGCTTGCATATGTAGAATGGACCACTTTCCAGTTGTTTTGCAGGGCTGAGATGATTGAGACATGCCAAGGCCAATGGATGAATCTACCTTTTCCAGCTTGGGTTATTGATTCTAACTGCTTCCCCAGGTTGTCCTGAATGACTCATCTCTGTGATGCTGACACACAGTTAAACACTCGCACCTCTCAGAATCCCATCATTACAGCAGAAAAAAATAAAATGCCTTCACAAAGAGGTCTAATATAGACAATTCCCAACAACTGCAAGAGAGGTTTTTCTATCTGTCTCCCTGTCTCCCGAATGTCAATTATTCTAAAAATAAGTGTGCTTGTCCCATGAAAGACGTTATGAGATTTCTACACGAGCTTCCTGAAGTGCCTAGGAATATACAACATGTCTTTCCTTTGTAGATCCTTCTAATTTAGGAATCAAAGACTGACAAGTTAGCACCTTTAATCTCTTACAAGAGTGACAGGTCTGGTATCAAGGACCTGTTTACACTCTTTTAACCTGGGTTTGTAATGCTCCTGACCTTTCCCCAGAGTACAGGAGTTTCATATGTGACTGGAGATGTGAGAGAACTGCCCCTAATTATGCTTCAAATTGGGCCCATAACAAAGACCTCGACACATATTAATGCATTTTTGGTGGTGCTGTAAATTGGTCTAACCATTCTGGGAAGCAATCTAAATTAGTCTAAAATGGGACTAAAAATGTCCATATCCTTTGATCCAGAGAACCCTCTGCTGGGTGAACATACCACAAAAAGGTCAGACACAAAGAAATGTCCTAAAATGTTTATAGTAGCTTTGGTGGGGGAGGAGGGAGGAACTAGAAATAAAATTAATTCTCACCTATTAAGGAACAGCTAAACAAATTGTGGTATAGGGATAAAATAGAATATTACCATGATAGAAGACACAGTTATTATGAAGAATTCAGAGAAATATGGCAAGACATCTGAACTGATGCAGAGTGAAGGGAGCAGAACTAGGAAAGCAAAGTTCATAACCACTACACCAATGTAAATGGCAAGAATGACTAATTGAAATTAAATTCCGTGTAATTACAATGATCAAGAAGAGCCGAGAAAACATCCTTGCTTCTTAGTGGGGATGGGTGGGGATATATATGCTCAATACTGTCTATACTGTCAGACAAAATGGATGTATTGGTTATTTTTATTGGTTATTCCACTAAACTGGATTTTAAAACATTTTCTTTTTAAATATTTGTTTTAAGGGAAGGCTTAAGAGGAAGGAAAGGAAAAGACATGTTTAGAAATGAATGTGACATTTTTAAAAAAAAGGCATAAGTATAAATACATTTACAAATACATACTCTGACAAGTTAAAAGTTTAGTCTGATCAAAGTGGAATCTAAAAATTGCCATTGTCATGGTAATGGCACCAGCGATTTCCTGTTGATTTTCCAAAAGCCAGTTCTTTTATTGCTTCTCCGTATACCTTTGCCCCCTAGAAGAAACTACTCTTTAATAAGGGTTGATGTATAGGACCAGATCTTGAAATGGTGGCCTCAGCAAAACTACTTGTAGCTAATTTCAGAAATTGTTCACAAAGTTTAATTTTTTAAAGGTCAATGATTTCTTCAGGGTGAGCACTCTACCTACCAATTCAATTGGATTTAACCAGCATTTTTTCAGTACCTACTTGTGTTAGATTGATGAACACACAAGAACAAAAATGCCTACATTCTAGGAGCTTATGTTCTACTGGGGGAAACATGTATCTGAAAAAATAAATGCAAGATGTAAACAAAATACGAAGTGATCTTAGGGAGTTCTGATGAATGAGAGGCTCAGGAAAGCTCTGGAGGTAGGAGCTAGGAGGTGGTATAGCTTACATGTAGCTAGGGATGCCAAGAGGCAGAGCTGAGAGAAGGCATGCGGGACATTCCATTCCAGGAATGGCAAACAGCCTTGGAGCCTGTACAAAGGTACAAAGAGAGGGGCGACAAGCTTTCGTATGTGGGGAATGGCAAAAGGCTAACACGGCTGGAATGTAAAGTACAAGAAGGAGAGACAGGGCAGGGGAGTCTAGAAAGTTTGGTGGAAGACAGATTGGGGAGGGTTTTTTAAAAGTCACATGGAGAAGTTAAATATTATATCCTCTAGACAATAGGGAACCACTAGAACTTCTTGAGCAGGAGTGTGACATAGTCAGACTTGTCCTTTAGGAATATCAATTTGTCTCCAGGATTAAATATAAAATCCTCAAAGCCCTTCACAGCCTGGCCCCTTTCTAGCTTCCCATCCTTATTACAGTTTACTCCCCCTCCCACTAAGTCTGGGATCCAGTGACACTGACCTCTTTCATGTCTCTTTTACATGACACTGCATCTCTCAACTTGGCATGTTCAATGGATTTTCGCTATGGTTAAAATACTCTCCTTCACTTATGATGAAAAATGCCATCCATCTCCAGAGAAAGAATTGCTGGTGTCTGAAAATAGATTGAAGGATACTTTTTTCACTTTGTTTTTCTTGAGTGTTTCTTTTTCTTCTCTGTTTTCTTTCACAATATAACTATTAGGAATATGTTTTGCATGACTACACATGTATAACCTATGTGGAATTGCTTGCCTTCTCAATGGGGGTGGGAAAGGAAGAAGGGAGAAAATTTGGAACTCAAAGTTTTAAAAATGAATCTTAAAAATTTCTTTATGTGTAACTGGGGAAAAATAAAATATTAAAAGCTAAACAAAGCTTCTAAAATTAAATGAAAAGACTTTCCTTCCTCATCTCTGCTTTCTGGCTTCTTTCACTTTCTTCAGGATCCAGCTAAAATTCTTTCTTCTATGAGAAGCCTTTTCTGATCCCCTTTCATTTAGCGAGTCCATCGATTGACTGTCTGCTCTTTATCCTTCATTTGTCGTTTGTATATAGTTGTTTAGGTCTTCTCTCCCACGTTAGACTGGGAGCCCCTTGAGCAGGGAATGTTTTTTGCCTCTTTTTGTGTCCACAATGAGCATTTAGCTCACTGTAGGCACTAAAAAACATTCATTGACTGACTGAGCAACAAATCAGGGAATGGATCAGAGAGGTGAGATGGTTCTGATTGTAAGGGGACCATGTAGGAAGCTATTATTACATCTGAGAGCAATGATGCGGGACCAAAATAAGGTGGGAGCTATGTGAGTAAAGAGCAAATAAGAAAGGTAGAATCAAAATAACGTGGCAACTGATAGGATTATGGAGGGAGGGAGAGAAAGGGCTTAAAAAATGACTCTGAAGTTGTGAACTTGGAGGCATTTGACAGAAGTAAAGAAATTAGAGTAACATTAAGAAGAGGGGTAAACTTTGGAAGAGTTTATAAGATCATAGATTTGGGGGTGAAAGAGACCTTAGAAGCCATCTACTCCTACACCTTCATTTTACACATGACAAAACTGAGGCCCCTGAGGTTAAATGATCTTCCCAAATTTAATCAGGTAAGTTAAGTGGCAAAGCCTGGGTTTGAACCCAGTCCCTGAGTCTAACTCCAACACACTTTCCATCATAGCATACTAAAATAGACTTCTGGTGAATAGGGGTTATTTCACTCTTTGTATCTATATTGTTAATGTCTGGCACATAACAGATGCTCAATAAATGTTTATTGATTGATTGATCAATTGACTGACAGCAGAGTTTCCTCTTCTATAAAACAAGAGGGTTGTACTCCAATAGCCTTCCATCTCTAACTTATTATCTTAAATTCTGTTTTGGAAATGTTGCATTTGAGATTGCTCTGGGACATTCAGGTGAAGCTGTCCAGCAGCAGGTGGTTGATGGTGTATTTTTGAGACCCAGGAGAGAGATGGGGACAGAGCAGATGAGAGACAGAGAGAGAGAAAAAGAGAGACAGAGATACAGAGATAGAGAGAGAGACAGAGAAAGAGAGGGGAAGAGAGACAGAGAGAGATAGACAGAGAGACAGAGAAAGAGAGAGAGGGGAGGGAAGGAGGAAGGGACAGAAAAAGAGATAGAGAGAGAGAAAGAAACTTCACTCCTTTCAGCCTCAGTTTCTTCATCTGTAAAGTGAGTGAATTGGATTGTGATTCTTTTTTTTAAATCTTTTTTAAAAATTTTAATTTTGGAGTCAAGGACAAAGACACAAATACAGAAAAGAAAGAAAAACATATAAACTTAAATATTGGAACTTAAATACAAAGTAAGAAAGAAAGATATGTCATGTGCATAGCAGAATATAAGAGAGGATTCAAAGTATGTAACAATAAATTTGCATTTCAAGGAAAAAAAGAGAGAGTAGATGAAGAGTATTTATTGATACACTTCTATATCAGGCACTGTGCTCAGTGATATGCATACAAAGATGAGACTTTTAAGGAGTTTACCTTCTTATGAGAGTAGACAACACATGTTGCTGCTGTTGCAGTTTCTCCTTCATTCTTGAACAACACATAAAGGGGAGGTAGAAAAGGGGGGCAGTTGCCCACATTGGGGCAGCCAGTTTGGCAGGAGCATTGGCTGGAAGGAAAATGGGAAGCATGGGGTTACTGTGCCCTCCCCAAAAAGAAAAGAAAAGCCATTATTTAGAGGTTAACCTCCTCATTACAAGCCTCCCCAGACTTAACTAGCTCAGATGACAAGAATGCACTGGTTACTAGACCTGTGCTCAAAACATTTCCTTAGTAGCACCTTCTAGAGTTTGTGCCTTGCTGTCATTATCTTCCAGACCTCAGGTCACTTCCATACAATAAAAGGTACTAGAGTCATCCTGTAGTATAGAAGATGCACACATAATATGTGAAAAATTAAAGTGTTTTAAAGTACTTTGACATTTGAAGTATGTCACAGAGTGAGTGCTGGAAGTGGAGTCTGAAGACCTGAGTTTAAAATTGAGTTTAGAGTTTTGTGACTTAAACTACTCTGGGGGGGCGGAGCCAAGATGGCGTAGTAGAAAGACGCACATACACATAGCTCCGAACCCACAACCCATAGAACAACTACAAAGAAGTAACTCACGGCGAATTCTGCACCCAGAGGCCACAGAACATTGGAGCGAGGGAGATTTCTGTTCCGGAGAGACCTGCAAACCTCTCGTAAAAGGTCCTTCGTGCCGCGGACTGGGCGCCGGGACTGGGAGCTGAGTACAGCCCGGCCGCAGCACAGAGAGGAAAAGATCCGAGCGGGCTTCAGGGACGGGATCTCCAGCGGCCGCACAAGTACCTCCACCCACAGGTGACGGGGGTCTGTGAGAGAGTCCCTTTGGCGGGTCGAGAGGGGAGTGGGGTGCCCCCATGGCTCGGGCCCCCTCGGGAGACAGAAGCTGAGGGGCAGCGGCAGACCAGGGCTCCCCAAGCAGGCAGGAGCCTGGATCCATTGTTGAAGGTCTGTGCATAAACTCCCTGAGGGAACTGAGACTGAGAGGCAGCCCTGCCCTCACCTGAGCATCTGAATTTAATCTCACACTGAATAGCAGCCCTGCCCCCGCCCAAAGCCCTGAGGCTGGAAGCAGTATTTGAATCTCAGACCCCAAACACTGGCTGGGAGGATCAGGAGGTGAGGTGGGTGTGAGGAAAATATTCAGAGGTCAAGTCACTGGCTGGGAAAATGCCCAGAAAAGGGAAAAGAAATAAGACTATAGAAGGTTACTTTCTTGGTGAACAGGCATTTCCTCCCTTCCTTTCTGATGAGGAAGAACAATGCTTACCATCAGGCAAAGACACAGAAATCAAGGCTTCTGTGTCCCAGCCCACTCAATGGGCACAGGCCATGGAAGAGCTCAAAAAGAAATTTGAAAATCAAGTTAGAGAGGTGGAGGAAAAGCTGGGAAGAGAAATGAGAGACATGAAGTCAAAGCATGAACAGCAAATCAGCTCACTGCTAAAGGAGACCCAAAAAAATGTTGAAGAAAATAACACCTTGAAAACTAGCCTAACTCAATTGGCAAAAGAGGTTCAAAAAGCCAATGAGGAGAAGAATGCTTTCAAAAGCAGAATTAGCCAAATGGAAAAGGAGATTCAAAAGCTCACTGAAGAAAATAGTTCTTTCAAAATTAGAATGGAACAGATGGAGGCTAATGACTTTATGAGAAACCAAGAAATCACAAAACAAAACCAAAAGAATGAAAAAATGGAAGATAATGTGAAATATCTCATTGGAAAAACAACTGACCTGGAAAATAGAGCCAGGAGAGACAATTTAAAAATTATGGGCCTACCTGAAAGCCATGATCAGAAAAAGAGCCTAGACATCATCTTTCATGAAATTATCAAGGAAAACTGCCCTGAGACTCTAGAACCAGAGGGCAAAATAAATATTCAAGGAATCCACAGAACACCGCATGAAAGAGATCCAAAAAGAGAAACTCCTAGGAACATTGTGGCCAAATTCCAGAACTCCCAGGTGAAAGAGAAAATATTGCAAGCAGCTAGAAAGAAACAATTCAAGTATTGTGGAAATACAATCAGGATAACACAAGATCTAGCAGCTTCTACATTAAGGGATCGAAGGGCATGGAATAGGATATTCCAGAAGTCAAAGGAACTAGGACTAAAACCAAGAATCACCTACCCAGCAAAACTGAGTATAATACTTCAGGGGAAAAATTGGTCTTTCAATGAAATAGAGGATTTTCAAGCATTCTTGATGAAAAGACCAGAGCTGAAAAGAAAATTTGACTTTCAAACACAAGAATGAAGAGAACCATGAAAAGGTGAACAGCAAAGAGAAGTCATAAGGGACTTACTAAAGTTGAACTGTTTACATTCCTACATGGAAAGACAATATTTGTAACTCTTGAAACATTTCAGTATCTGGGTACTGGGTGGGATTACACACACACACATGCACACACGCACACACACATAGAGACAGAGTGCACAGAGTGAATTGAAGAGGATGGGATCATATCTTAAAAAAAAATGAAATTAAGCAGTGAGAGAGAAAGATATTGGGAGGAGAAAGGGAGAATTGAATGGGGCAAATTATCTCTCATAAAAGAGGCAAGCAAAAGACTCATTAGTGGAGGGATAAAGAGGGGAGGTGAGAGAAAAACATGAAGTCTACTCTCATCACATTCCACTAAAGGAAAGAATAAAATGCCTACTCATCTTGGTATGAAAACCTATCTTACAATACAGGAAAGTGGAGGATAGGGGGATAAGCAGAGTGGGGGGGGATGATAGAAGGGAGGGCATGGGGAGGAGAGTGCAATTTGAGGTCAACACTCATGGGGAGGGATAGGATCAAAAGAGAATAGAAGTAATGGGGGACAGGATAGGATGGAGGGAAATATTGTTAGTCCTATACAACACAACTATTATAGAAGTCATTTGCAAAACTACACAGATTTGGCCCATATTGAATTGCTTGCCTTCCAAAGGGAAGGGGTGGAGAGGGAGGGAGCTAAAGAAGTTGGAACTCAAAGTGTTAAGATCAACTGTAATGTTCTTACCACTAGGAAATAAGAAATACAGGTAAAGGGGTATAGAAAGCTATCTGGCCCTACAGGACAAAAGAGAAGACAGAGACAAGGGCAGAGAGGGATGATAGAAGAGAGAGCAGATTGGTCATAGGGGCAATTAGAATGCTTGGCGTTTGGGGGGGGAGGGGAGAAAAGGGGAAAAATTTGTAACCCAAAATTTTGTGAAAATGAATGTTAAAAGCTAAATAAAAAGAAAAAAAAAAAAAAAAAAAACTACTCTGGATCTCAATTTCTTCATCTGGAAAATGAGATTAGATTGTCTCTGATTCCTTCCAGCTCTCAGATTCTGTGATGTTGTGTGATTATTTTTTCCTCAGGATTTTTCTGTAACAAAACTGGTTTTCAGCTCCAAAATGTGTTAATGATGACAAACACCAAGAGACAGTGGCAAAGACAGTGATAGGAAGCTTAGAAACTGAAGCTCAGCCTTCCAGGACTGGTGGATTGGACATAGCAACACAAAATCAAAATGTCTGCTCAAAGTTGAACTAACTCTCCCTTTGAACAATTCACCAGATTTAAGGCAAATGTTGTTTCACCACTTACTGCCTTTGTTTTAAAACAAAACACCACGACTTTATCGTAAATAACCAACATTTTCACTGGAGTACCTCCCCTTGATGCTTCTGATTGCACCTATTTCCAACCCAAATTAAATGCTAATTTGGCTTCCACCCAGCAGTGTGAACACTTGTGCTGTTATTTCCAAACTTGATTCTGATATTCCAACTCTAAAAAGTAATTCTCTCGTTGGCTTTGTTTCACCCAAGAAGAGAAACTAACTTTGAATCATTTTATGTCTTCCTTGGCTAGGGAAAGGAACAGCATTGGCCCAGGGAGAATACTCCCAAACATCAATCCCATCAATCCAATTCTGCTGTTTATTGGCATAAATTTAGAGTTGGAAGAGACCTCAAGTCGGTCAATTCATCAACAAGTATTTATTAAGGACTTACTCTGTTTCAGACACTGTGCTAGGTCCTAGGGGACATACAAAAACTGAAACAGTCCTTATCCTCAAGAAGGATATTCTAGTGGAAGAGGAGGCAACATGTTCATATGTAGCACACATCCATCCCCTTCCACCCTCCAGAACCACTGCAACTGGCAGGTTAGGTTTCCAGAGAGAAGAGTATGATGGTTTCACTCAGGATCCTAGGGGTAACCGTGAAGGGACAAGCACACATCTAAGTGCACTCCCCAATATTAATTTACCAGTTGACATCAATTAGTTTTTACAAAGTTTTTGCATTAGTTTTTGCTATATTTACTGGAAAAAAATATAACAAGGACTGAAGCTACAAAAAAAAATTCCATTTGCTAAGGGCATAGTTTCTCCCCTTCACTCCTCATTCCATACATACACACAAGGTCCTTGGGGAGGGTGGCTTCCAACTTGAAGTACAAAGATGACCCTATGAGTCCTTTCCTCCCATCACAAATTCCCTGCCAAGCCTGTTTCTGAGCATGTTAGGGATGTGTCACTCCTTGCTCATCTGGGTTAATTGTAGAGGACAGTATTACAATTGATAGGTCAATTCATTGCTGGCCTGAGTCAAGAAGGTCACTTGGCTGCTTCCCTGGCTTTTCCCTGGACTTAGCTACTACTGCTGCTTAGTTTTGATTGTTGGTAGGATTTGGTCTCACTAGGAGCCTCTGTGTACTCCTACCTCAAGACACAGGTTCACCTAAGATCAGGAAAGATAAACACCGAAGAAACAGAGATTCCAAGCACTCAATGACACATGGTAGCTAGGTGGAAGGTAGGGTAACTGCTGCCCTTGCCCTACTTATCACCTCACAGCTATACATTGTAGAACGTAGCCATTCCATTATCATGCTATTTCAAAGAGAGTGTTGGAGTTACAGAGGAAAAAAAATAGCATTCAGATTATTTTAGTCTGAGATGTAATCGATAAGAGTGCTAGATTTAGAGTCAGGCTCAAATCCTGGCTCCATCACTAACAAACTTAGGGCAAGTCACAACCTTTCTTAGTCTCAGTTTCCTCATCTGGAAAACCAATTAATGCTAACAGTTCCAGCTCAGCACCTCCCGGGTTATGTGCACCTCTAGCTCTGCAGTCAACCAGAAGACTCCTATTCACTAAACAACACAAACTCCTCAGTCACTCATGGCCAGAATTAGGTTCACCATGCTTCCACATGTTGGGTTGGAACCAAACAGGGTGTCTTGGTCATGTTCTATAAAACCCACCAGAAAGGGCAAAACTCAGCATGTGCTCAAACTGAGCCTCATTGGGCTGGTCACCCTATTTTACTCCTATAAGTGTGTACAAAATAAATATAAGATAAATTGGGAGGAGGTGGGCACAAGCCCCTGAGAGTTCTGGGAAGGCATCATGTGGAGCAGAAATGGAGTGCCACATATGAGAAATGGAAAAGGTCAGACATAGCACTACAAGAGGAGTAAAACATAATAAGGTGGGAAAATTACTTTGGTCCAGGTTTTGCAGTACTAGGTCTAGAGTCCAGAATAAAACATTGACAACAACTAATACAGCACTATGTGCCAGGCACTGTGCTAAGTGTGTTGCAAAGATCATCTCATTTGATCCTCATATCAACCCTGTGAGGCAGGTGCTGTTATTACCCCCATTTTACAAGTGAGGAAACGGAGACAAACAGGAAACCTCAATTAAAATCTACCTTCAGCTATCTGTTAGCTGTGTGGTCCTGGGAAAATCACTTAACCTGTTTGCCTTAGTTTCCTCACCTGTAAAATGGGGTAATAATGGCATCTACCTTGGAAGGGGATAGATGCAAAATATGCTGTGGAACTTAAAGAAATGAGAGTTGATGACTGATTAAATAGGTGAGGTAAATGACATAACACCAAAGGATGATCTAGTGAGTATTCTCTGGCCCCATTCTCTCCATTCTACTGCCCCCGCCCAGGGTTCTAGGGAGACTTCTGAGGGTATAGGGTGTCTATTCTCTAGTGTCCTTGACTTGTGCCCATATTGTGCTGTGTGCCCCCACTATTAACCACTAATGACTAGCACCCTAGCTTCATGTAAACAATTAATATCATTTAGCTTTTACAAAGTGACATTTAGTTAAAAAATGTGGCAAGAAGAGAAGTACATATATTTCCCACCAGCATCTCAGGGGCCCCCTCCCTTAATCCACTTTGTTCCTTGCAGAGAATAGACTCAGACTCAGCACAGTTTCTTCACATCATTGGTCCCACTAAGTTCATGCCCAAATGTGACATCACTTCTGGAGGAACTCGTATCTCTTTTACTACTGGACTGGGTCCCAACGGTCATTCCTCAGTCCTTGAATCCTCAAAGCTTGGCCAGCTAGAAGCAAACCCTAGCATGGACTGTAGTCTTGGACCTTGAGTGACTTACTCTCTTGACTTCTCAAAACTCACAAGGTTGTCTTCATGTCCACTTAGCACAAAAGAACAAATACCAAGGCAAAAAACAAAGGTCTGTCTTCACAGACCATATCTTAGCCATGGGTCAGGAAGACAGGCATTTTTAGCCATTCTACAATCATGACATTTCAAAAAGAAACATTGTTGTGTTGGTCCTTCATTCTTTTTTTTTTTATGGTGCCAATTTTAAATAATTTTTATTCTCCAGGACAAGAATTGCATTTCCACTTGTTTACAGTACTGATAAAGTGCTGTGTTGTTCACTTCTCTCCTCTCTGCACACATTCAAGTACTCAGAATGCCCAGATTTACACAGTAGCTTAAATGTTACTTTTAAACTGCTACTGCCTTGGCTACAGATTTTGAGTCCTTCAATCTTTGGGAAAGCTGTGTGGAATGCTCTTTCTTCTGTTGTTTAGTCCACCTCTTCAACGGTGAGTCCAGAAGAAGCACCTCCAGATGGGGCTGCTCCACCCCCTGGGAATCCACCAGGTGTGCCTCCTGGCATGCCCCCTGCACTCTCGTACAGCTTGGTAATGATGGGGTTGCAGACCTTCTCCAACTCTTTCTGCTGATGCTCAAATTCTTCCTTCTCAGCAGTCTGGTTCTTATCCAGCCAGTTGATTATTTCATTACATTTGTCAAGGCTCTTCTGTTTGTCTTCTTCACCAATTTTGCCTTGCAGCTTTTCATCCTCCACTGTAGCCTTCATGTTGAAAGCATAAGATTCAAGAGAATTCTTGGAAGACACTTTGTCTCTCTGCTTCTCACCCTCAGCCTCCTGGACCACACGCTCAATGTCTTCCTTGCTCAGACATCCTTTATCATTGGTGATGGTGCTCTTGTTCTCCTTGCCTGTGCTCTTATCCACAGCAGAAACATTGAGAATGCTATTTGCATCAATGTCAAATGTGACTTCAATCTGAGGAACACCTCTGGGTGCTGGGGGGATTCCTGTGAGCTCAAATTTGCCAAGCAGGTTGTTATCCTTTGTCATTGCCCTCTCACCTTCATAAACCTGAATAAGCACACCAGGTTGGTTGTCCAAATAGGTGGTAAATGTCTGTCTGCTTGGTGGGGATGGTGGTATTACGTTTGATCAGAACAGTCATAACTCCACCAGCAGTTTCAATTCCAAGGGAAAGAGGAATGACATCCAACAGCAACAAGTCCTGCACATTCTCAGATTTATCTCCAGACAAAATGGCAGCCTGGAAAGCTGCACCATAAGCAACAGCCTCATGAGGATTGATACTCTTGTTGAGCTTCTTGCCATTGAATAAGTCTTGCAGAAGCTTCTGGATTTTCAGAATTCGAGTGGAACCACCCACCAGGACAATGTCATGAATCTGTGATTTATCTAGCTTGGCATCTCTTAAGGCCTTTTCCACAGGGTCCAGCATGTCACGGAAGAGATCAGCATTCAGCTCTTTGAAACGGGCTCGAGTGATTGATGTATAGAGGTCAATACCTTCATAGAGGGAGTCAATCTCAATACTGGCCTGGGTACTAGAAGAGAGGGTGCGTTTTGCACATTCACAAGCGGTGCGAGGACAGTGAACAGCCCTCTTGTTCTCACTGATGTCCTTCTTGTGCTTTCGCTTGAACTCCGCAATGAAATGGTTGACCATTCGGTTGTCAAAGTCCTCCCCACCCAAATGGGTGCCCCCAGCCATGGACTTGACCTGAGAGATGCCATCTTCAATGGTAAGAATAGAGACATCAAAAGTACCACCTCCAAGGTCAAAGATCAACACATTTCTCTCAGCACCAACCTTTTTGTCCAAGCCATAAGCAGCAGCAGTTGGCTCATTGATGATTCAGAGCACATTGAGACCAGCGATGGTTCCAGCATCTTTAGTGGCCTGACGTTGGGAATCGTTGAAATAGGCTGGTACTGTGACGACGGCATTTGTGATGGTCTTCCCAAGTAAGCTTCAGCAATTTCTTTCATCTTGGTCAAGACCATAGAAGACACTTCCTCTGGATAGAAACTTTTGGTCTCCCCTTTGTACTCCACTTGGACCTTAGGCCTGCCTGCATCATATACCACTGTAAAAGGCCAGTGCTTCATGTCTGACTGTACAACTGCATCATCAAATCTGCAACCATGCAGACGTTTGGCATCAAAAACTGTGTTGGTGGGATTCATTGCAACTTGATTCTTTGCAGCATCACCGATTAAACGTCCTGTGTCGGTGAAGGTGGCATAGCTGGGGGGTCCTGTTTCCTTGGTCATTAGCAATGATCTCCACTTTCCCATGTTGGAAGACTCCCACACAGGAGTAAGTGGTGCCAAGATCAATGCCAACTGCAGGTCCCTTTGACATGGTTGCTGGGGAATCGGGGGTCGTAGCTGACCGCTGTGGAGAAACAAGGGCTGCTGCTGTGCTGAGTAGCTGGTCCTTCATTCTTGAAGAGGACCATGATATCAAGATGATGTCATGACTTACAGTTGAATTTGATTTGAGTAAGGGATGGCTGTGCAAGATCACCAGCCTCACTTTCTTCTCCTGAGCCATCTGGGTCCAGTGGCCTGATATTCATCAGGATGACTACAGATGGTTCAGAATACAATAGGAGACCCTGGCCCTTTCAGGTTAAGATCTTATCACATTCTCACTTTGAATGAGATACACCCACTCAATGAGAAAGAAACTACAGGAGTTGTGAAAAAAATAATGTTCAGATCTTTTTTAGTCTAGGGTGCAATTGATGAGTGCTAGATTTGGAGACACTAACTCCATGGAAATTTGGGCAAATCACTAAACTTTTCTTGGTCTCAGTTTCTCATCTGAAAAATGAGAGGGTTAGATTAGATAACCTCTAATGTCCCTCTCAGCTCTAAATCTATAATCCTTTTCAATTTAATGGATCCCAAACAAAAGTAAATCATTTTCCCTTTTAAAAGCGCCCCTCCTTCAAACTTCACTATTTTTGTTGATGACAAAATCTTACCAGTTACCCAGGTTTGCAAACCTTAGTCATCTTTGATTCTTTCCTCTCCTCTTTCCCCTCCACCATGTAATTACTTACTAAGTCCTATCAATTCCACCTCCACAATCTCTTTTGATTCTATCTACTTCTCCCAATTCATACTGTCATTTCCTCCCACCTCCCCCCACGACACAGAGACACCTTGTTCAGGCTCTCATCACCTCTGTGCTGAGCGATCAAAATGGTAGGAGTTCATGCTGATATAGTTTTCAGGTCCATACAACACTTTCCTTACAGGAATGTTGCTTCATGGGTTATGTAAACATTATTATACTCATTTTATAGAGGAGGAGCCTGAGGGTCATAAAAGTGAAATAATTTGGTTAAGGTCCCACAACTAGGAAGTGACAGAACCAGGACTCAAACCCAGGTTCTGTCACTCCAAATCAAGTGACTTCCATTATAACATACTGCTTCTCACAACCTAATTACTGTCCCTGCTTCTAGTTTCTCCTCTCTCCATCAATCCTTTACACAGCTGTTGAAATAATTTTCCTAGTGCACAAATCTGACTGTCAGTCCTCTGCTCCAAATTTTTCAGTTGTTTTCTAAAATAAAAGACATACTCCTTAGTCTGGTGTGGAGGTCATATGTTATAATAAAGGGTACTGGTCTTGGAACTGTGTTATCCTAGCAAGTCATTTACCTTCTCAGTGCTCTAGGGTGAACTTCTAAGAATATGGTTCACAAAGAAGAGGGTAACCTGTCTTAGTAGATGGAGTTTTCTCATTATGGAGTTTCTCTTACTGATGAAATTGGAGGTGCTATCCCCATGCCATAATCAAGCTCCAACCAACCCTTTCAGCCTCATTTCTCATTACTCCTCCCCAAACCTCTTACATTCAGCCCACATTTACTATTAACTTTTCCTGGTTTTCTGTGCATTCACATAGGCTACTCCCCATGCCCAGAACATATTCTCTCCTCAACTTATCCTATTAAAATTCTCTTTCTTCAAGGCCCAACTAAAGTTCCATCTTCTCTACAAAACCTTCCTTTGAACTCTTAAGTGAAAGTGATTGCTTGCTCAGTTTTTCTTAGATTTTATCTGGATCTCTATTATGCTTTATGTTACTTATTTTTTGTGCACATGTCATCTCCTCTTTCGCATTCAGTTGTGGGTTTAGTTAGAGCAGAAACTATGTCATTTTAATTTTTGTATTCTTCAGTGTCTAGCACACTTTGAGGGGTGACTATAACTGCAATTTCATTAGTATAGAGAACTCCCAGAGAGAAACTTCCTCTACAGAGATGGGACTGGAGCAGGCCTCATGGCATTGAATCATTACACCATGGTTTCCAGATTTCTCAAACCACAAACTCCAAAGACAGCTTCAAAGCAGTAGGAAAGCTTTCTTACCTGAGTGAGAAAGGAAAGTGGTCTGTCCCTGGTCCCAGCCCAACCCCAGGGCAGCAGCAGCCACTGCTGCAGCAGCTGGCTGATTCTGGAGCTATTGGTCTACAGATATTGGGGGAATTAAGTGGCTGATCTGGGTCCCAGTCCTGGGTGGCAGCCCTGGAGCAAGGAGGAGTGCTGGCTTGGTAGAGCTGATGGTGGCTGTGGAGAGGGAATCTCACTCACAGATTCAGAGCAGAAAAGAGTGCTTGTGGTTGCTCACAGACCAGAGTACAGGCCAGGACAGGAGTAGACACCGCTTCTTTGATCAAACTACTTTGGAGGAGCTAAGAATTTATAAGTCACTGGAGATATCTCTGAAAGTAGCTGCAAAAAGCCCCTGAAACTTAGGGCAGTGCACCCTCCACTTAATAAGGAGCTCAGAGGTCAAGTAATTGGCTGGGAAAATAACCAAAAGTGGGGAGAAATAAGACCATAGAAGGTTACTTTCTTAGTGAAAAGGTATTTTCTTTCAAAGAAGAAGATCAAAGCATATAATAGAAGGAAAACAGCAAGGTCAAGTCTCCTATAATCAAAGCCGCCAAGAAAAATATGAAATGGTCTCAGGTCATGGAAGAGCTCAAAAAGGGTTCTGCAAATCATGTACGAGAAGTAGAGGAACAATTGGGAACAGAAATGAGAGGTGCAAGAAAATCATGAAAATCAAGTCAACAGTTTGCTAAGGAGACCCAAAAAATGCTGAAGAAGATAACACCTTTAAAAAGAGACTACCCAAATGGCAAAAGAGATCCAAGAAGCCAATGAGGAAAAGAATGCCTTCAAAAGCAAAATTGACCAAATGGAAAAGGAGGTCCAAAAGCTCCCTGAAGAAAATAATTCCCTCAAAATTAGAATGGAACAGATGGAAGCTAATGACTTTATGAGAAATCAAGAAATTATAAAACAAAACCAAAAGAATGAAAAAATAGAAGAAAATGTGAAATATCTCACTGGAAAAACAGCTGACCTAGAAAATAGATACAGGAGAGATAAATTTAAAAATTACTGGTCTAGCTGAAAACCATGATCAAAAAAGAGCCTAGACCTCATCTTCCAAGAAATTACCTAGGAAAACTGCCCTGATATTCTAGAACCAGTGAGTAAAACAGAAATTGAAAGAATTCACCAACCACCTCCTGAAAGAGATCCCAAAAGGAATACTCCTAGGAATATTGTAGCCAAATTCCAGAGGTCCCAGGTCAAAGAAAAAATATTATAAGCAGCCAGAAAGAAACAATTCAAGTATTGTGGAAACACAATCGGGATAACATAGGATTTAGCAGCTTCTACACCAAGAGATTAGAGAGCTTGGAATATGATATTCCAGAGGTCAAAGGAGACAGGATTAAAACCAAGAATTACCTATCCAGCAAAACTGAGTATAATACTTCAGGGGGAAAAATGGAATTTCAATTAAATAGAGGACTTCAAACATTCTTGTTGAAAAGACAAGACCTGAATAAAAAAATTTGACTTTCAAATACAAGAATCAAGAGAAAAAATCGAAGATAAACAGGAAAGAGAAGCCATAAGGAACTCATTAAAGTTGAACTGTTTATATTCCTACATGGAAAGATGATTTTTGTAACTCGTAAGATCTTTCTCAGTATTAAGGTAGTTAGAGGAAATATATGTGTGTGTGTGCATGTGTGTGTATGTATATATGTAGTGTGTGTATGCATATATGTCATGTGTATGTCTATGTATGTCTACATATGTGTAGGCATATGTATATATGTATGTATATTTATGTATGTGTCCAGAGAGAGTCAGAGAGATAGAGAGCACAGGGTAACCTGAATTTGAAGAGAGGATACCTAAAAAAATCAATTTAAGTTTTGAGAGGAATGTACTGGGAGAAAGAGAAAGGGAGAGGTAGAATGTAGCAAATTATCTCACATAAAAGAGGCAAGAAAGAGCTTTTACAATGGAGGGAAAGAGGAAGGAGGTGAAAGGGAATAAATGAGCCTCACTTTCATTGGATTTGGCATAAGGAGGGAATAACACACATTCAACTGGGTACAGACATCTATCTTACTCTTCAGGAAGGCAGGGGGGAAGGGGATAGGAGAGGGAAGATAATAGAAGGGACAGCAGATTGGGGAAAGAGATAATCAGAAGCAAACACTATTGTGGGAGGACAGGTCAAGGGAGAGAATGGAATAAATGGAGGGCAGGACAGAACAGAGGGAAATGTGGTTAGTCTTTCATAACATGACTGTTATGGAAGTGTTTTGCTTGGTTACACATGTGTGACCTATATCGAATCACTTGTTTTCTCAATGAGGGTGGGTGGGAGGGAGGGAGGGAGGGAGAGAATGTGGAACTCAAAGTTTTAAAAGTAAATGTTAAAAATTGTTTTCGCATTTAGACAATGGGGTATAGAAATCTATTTTGTCCTACAGGAAAATAGAGGGGAGGGGAGTGGGAGAAGGGGGAGTGACAGAAGAGAGGGCAGAGTGGGGAAAGGGGTGGTTGGGGTGCACACTGTCCTGGGGTGGGAGGAGGGAAGAGATGGGGAGAAAATTTGGAATTCAAAATCTTGTGGAAGTGAATGTTGAAAACTGAAAAGAAATAAATTACATTTTAAAATGTTTAAAAAAAGAAACTCCCTCTATAAATGGTAATTGGCACCTACCCTGCAAGTTATAGTCTTAGAAAGCTGCATGGGCCATTGAAAGGTTAGTGACTTGCCCAAGATCACACAAAAAGTGTGTGTTAGAAAGGAGACCTAAACCCAGATTTTCCTAGCTCCAATCCACTATACCACTATACCTCTTGCTTGGCTCATAGTGGGCACTTACTAAGTTTTTGATTAATTGAATGAGGAGTTTAGGTGGAGTTCTGGATTCTAGTTTAGCTTTATCACTTATTCTGTGTGACCTAGGACAAGTCTCAATCTCCTTGATCTTCAATTTCTTCTTTTGTAAAATGAGTAGTTTGGACCCCTAAGGTCCCTTCCTCTTCTAACATGTAATTTCAATAAAGACTTTCTGAAAGCATAGAAAAATAAATATGATCTTATCAGCTCCTGCTCAACTGCAAATCACTAACATATACAATATGACGAAGGCTACTTGACCTCTCTCTTGGGTAGACTAAGCTTTGAAACCTCCAAGAATTGATGATCACATCAAAGCACACAGTAGGGATGAAAATAAAATAACTCAGCTAGAAACCAAATATGTTGAAGACTCAGTATTTCCTCTGGTCAACACCTAGAAAGGACAAGTCTGTGAAGTAAGTCTATTTTTAAAAACTGAGTTTAGCAATCCAGTTTCTCAAAGAAAATGTTTCTGAGCATTAAACTAAGGTTCCATACTCTTTTTATGTCGGAGAACTTTTGCTTTCCTCAAGGCTTTATGATCTCCAAAGACCAATGTAGCATATGTGTATACAATGCAAGAAAATCATCGAGGGGGTGGGAGTGAAATCAGGGAAAGAAAGGACAAACTAGGAGCTACTTAGACCTCTTAGATGTTGCCCAAGTAAGGCTTCAAGATCAACTGGTAGCTTGTGATTGGCCCAATAGGTTTCCATGAATTAAACATTCCCAACAAGATGTTTCTCTCAGTATTCTGTATTTTCCTTAATTTCATTCTGCTATTCCTGGTCATGTTCCCAAGGGCTGTGCTAAATAATTCTTCTTCCTTTTTAAAAATATTTGCACCTTTTAAGGAAGCAAGACAACCAACGAGCTGAGAAAATGAGATGTGTAGGTAATATGAGCTATGTGCTTTCACTGTTTTGCAGAAAAAAGGGGGGAGGGGAGCAAAAGGGGGAAGAAAGGCTTAGTGTTAAATCCTGGAGCTTAAAATGAAAATGTAAATAGGAAATGTTCAGTGACCTTTTCCCAGGGGACTTATATGAACTAATGCTAATGTCATGGTACATTGGTCAAACTGCTTTACTCAGTTTATTCATTTTATTTCAAGGTATTACTTATGTATAGAACTATTAAGGGTTTGAACTAGATAATCTGTAAGGTCCCATCCATCACTAACATTCTATTAATCTATTATGAAAATATAACACATTCCCTTAGTTTCTTCCTCAGGAATGTTTCTGTCCATCTAAGATTATTTTTTAATTTTTTTCTTATTAATCTATCCCTCCCACTATGCCCTATCCCTCAATGTAACAGCAAGGGTCCCAGAATACACAGGAGGGTCTGCTGTACAGGTTCTTAGATCTGCTTTTCTAAAAGGAAAGCAGCTTTCGAGCTGCTTTAATCAAGCACATATATCATTCACTTAGTTTAGGGGAAAAAGTCAACACCTGAACTTCAGGGAAAACACAAACAAAAATTAGAAGCAGAAATTACAAACAGAAAGACCAATAGACAGGGCTTCCAACTGTCTGACCATACATCACAGATCAACAGACAGACCCAACTGTCTGACCATTGCATACATACACAGTTACCAGAGAGAGAAGCACCAACATCTGGGTTTTCAAAGCCAGGGGGCTTCTCAGTATCTATCCAGAGTCTCATGTGGCCAAATAAACACTTGCAATGAGTAAGCCCCAAAATGAAACCTCACTTCAGACTATATATACATACTTTTTAGAGCCAGAGGGCATCACAACCCTTGAGAATCAGTGCCTTATTAGAAATTAACAAAAGGTGTGGGCCTTCCTACAAAACAAATCTCCCCTAATCAAATTTCCCTTAATGGGCAGGTTCATTAACGAGTGGGGAATATTTTTAACTCTCATTAACTTAATTAACATGACACTTGAGTAAAAAAAAATTAAAGAAAGAACCTGACAAATGAAGGCCTTATTACATAGTTGCAGAGTCCTGCAAAACAAATTCTCACATAGTCCATATCTGACAATATGTCTCTTTCTATACTTTTAAGTTCATTATGTCTCTATCAGGTCGTTCTTTTGAACTTGTGTTGATCAGAGTTCTAATGTCTTACAAAGTTGTTTTTCTCTATGTTACTATTATTGTATAAATCGTTCTAATTCTGTTCACTTTACTTTGTTCATAGTGGCCTTTCCAGTTTCCTATACATTTAATTTCTATCCATTTAATCATTTCTTATAGCACAATTACATTCCTTTGCATTAATATACCACAAGTGGCATATTTACCAGTACATCAATTTATACTAGTCATTTCTTAAAATGACTTTTGGCTACCACCGAAAGAACTACTCTAAATATTTTTGTACATGTGAGTGTTTTACCTCTATCTTCAATTTCTTTGAGGTGCAGGTCTGGTAGTACTGTAGATAATTCAAAGGATCACAATTTAGGCACTTTGGGGGCATAGTTCCGAATTACTTTTCAGAATGGCAGGACCAATTCACACCGCTATCAACAGTACATAAGTGTATCTGTTTTGTCATCCAGGGGTGGGGAACTTGTAGCCTCGAGGTCATACGTGGTCCTCTAGGTCCCCAAGTGTGGTCCTTTGACAGAATCCAAACTTTACAGAACAAATCCTTTTATTAAGGAGCATAGATCCTTCTATATTTGTCATTTTATTCTTCTGTCAACTTAATCACTCTGATGGGTGTGAAGAGGAACCTCAAAGTTGTTCTAATTTGCATTTCCCTAATTATTAGTGATTTAGAACTTTTTTCATATAGTTATTAATAACTTGGATTTATTCCTTTGAAAACTACCTGTTCATATGATTTGACCATTATTTGAATCAGTTCCTTTTGGATATGAGAAACTTGCTGCAAAAACTTTTCCCCCAGTTATGCTTCCCTTCTAATTTTAACTACATTAAATTTGTTTTAGCAAAAATTTAAAATTTTTAAATCAAAATTGTCCACTTTATCTTGTGTGATTCTCTTGCTTATTTAGTCATGAACTCTAGATCTGAAAGGTAATTTCTTCCTTGATCCTCTAATTTATATCACCCAAGGTTACCAAAAAAAAGACAGTGGTGACACATTACCTTCCAAGAAGAATCATAAGATCATAGATTTAGACTTGAAATGGGCCTCTGAGACCATCAAATTTATTCACCTCATATTATTCATGAGAAAACTAAGGGCTAGAGAGATTAAATAACTTGCCCAGAGTCATAGAACTAATAGTATCTGAGGAAAGATATGAAACCAGGTTTTTCTGACTCTAGTTCAGGGCTGTTACATGCTATTTCAAAATTCAGTTGTTATAATGAAATTTTAACGGGTCTAGAAGAAAAGAGAGTATTGGCTAGGTCATCCTTGTATATATAAAAGGAAGAGAGACCAAATGTTTACCAGGAGACAGAAAATGTTTCACCAGACAAATACAGAGGATTTGTCTTTCAAGTAGGATTAGCCATAGACAGGCAGTATTATGTAGTGAATAGAAAGCTGGCCTCAGAGAACCAGGCAGACCTCTGATACATCGTATATGTGTGGCCCTGGGCAAGTCATTTAACTTCTCAGTGCCCCAGGCAACTTTTTAAGACTGTAAGTTGAAGAGACTTTCAACCATAATAAAAGTGCTACCTGCTGACCTGACCATTATCTCACTGGGAATTCCCTTATATCAATGAAATCACGTCTCTGGACAAAAAGAAAAGAAAGAAAGAAGGTTTGGATATAGAAGATGAAGGAAAGGAAGGGAGTGAAGAGGATTTCCATAGTCCCCAGACTAACAGAGAGGCAATATTTAATATTGGCTTAAAAATCAGTTAATGCAAGTACTTCGAAATTAACACCTAACATCTAGGCTTTTCATAGGAAACATGGCAGTGCTAGAATCCTTCTGTTTCTTTACCTAGCATAATCAAGCAATCAACCAATCAAAAGACATTTAGTAAGAACTTATAAAATACCATGAATTGCGCTAACCACTGGAGACACAAAAAAAGCAAAAGCAACCTCTGACCTCAATAAATTTATATTCAAATGAGAGAGACAACATATACAGAAACTGGCCCATACAAGAGAAATAGAGAAGATGGGAAGTAGTCTTTTACGGCAAGGGACTGGAGAAGGGGGACTGGGAAAAGTGTCATATAGCAGATGGCACCTGGGTTGAGCTTTAAAAGAAGCAGTGGTCTAAGAATTGGAGATTAGGAGAATGGTATTCCAAGTATATTCCAATAAAATTTTTAAAATAAGCAACAAAAATAAGCAATAAATCTTTTGGTCAATTCTGTGAGTAAAGATTTTGCTGATGAAAATCATCTACAAGAGGTAGGGTGGGAGGAGAGGGCAAGTCTACTCCATGGGTGTGAAATATAGTATATAATATCAAAATTTTTTCAATGATTCTTAAATCAGTTTTGCTGAATTTTTTAAAAAATCTGTTCTAAGGAATGGTTCTGTGATGGCAGGAGGAAAAGGAAGAAATCTAGGTGATATAAAAACATGAAATGAGTAAAATGCTATTTTTTTAAAATCATCTTCAAAAGCTTGCCTGTTCTATTTTCATCAAAGATGTCTTTTATATCAATGCAGAGCCTCCTTATAAAAATTTTAGAGATAAGTAAGACATAATTCAGTAGTTTGATCATAGTCTTTGTATGATTCCCCCTGCCAATCATTTGCTCTCTTCCACTCTTTTTCATATGTTAAAGATTAATCCATCAATACTTTCAAAATTATGTCACCTCCAGAATAGATTTCTTCCTCGCATATCTGGTCTGGTTCTACCATTCTTCCCAATTTCATCATCTTAAGTCCCAGCTCCAATTACTCACATAGCACATTGGGTTCTGAGATATGCGACAGTTTCACTGTCATTTGTGATGAGAGTAGATCACTATGGAAATTCTCATAGATGTTTTCTATTGTCCATTTATCTGATATCCTTCCAGTTAAATCTATAAATGTTCTTGGTGTAATCTGGCTTAGTAGGGTCTCACACTGGGCTCTCTGAAGGCTCTCTGAATTCCACCACCCCCCCCCCCCGTACTGTTTTCCATTGTTTTGATAGGTGGTGTTGCTTACAATATTCTTCTATCCTTCTTGTAATAATACTGTGATTGTATCAAGTTCCATAATACTATATAGACTCCCGATGAGATCCATGGCAACTTGAAAGTTGTCCAACAAGCCACACAGCAAAAAATAAAAGCACATTTTTCAATGGAAGAAAAATGCCTATTTCCCAGTTGGACAGGCAATCCATTGTGCTGATTCCTTAGCACTTATATCTTAGACAGTTACTCCATAATGTTATGGAACCCAAATTGGAGAAAGTGAGCTGATTGATTGAACTTGGAACATTAAGCGTTTTCAATGTCAAGCTATTTTGGGATAGACCAAACCACCTTTGTAATACCAGTATCCTAGTGATGTTAAATCAAAAATCACAGATGATTCAAAGGGTAATGGAGAGATGCATGGTGGATGTAATGTTAATGAGAAAGTAAAAGATCTTCCCCACCCAATGATGTGCCTGATCATTAAGGGAAGCTTGATTAGGGGAGGCCCACATCTTTTGTTAATTTCTAATGTGCTGGTTCTCAAGGGTTGTGATGCCCTCTGGCTCTCAAAAGTATACAAATACTCTGAGGTGAGGTTTTACTTTGGGACTTACTCTTTGGAAGTGTTTGTTTGGCCAGATGAGACCCTGGGTAGCAGCTAAGGAGCCCCCTGGCTTTGAAAACCCAGAGGTTGGTATTTCTCTCTCTGGTAACTATACATGTATTGCTTATGGTCAGACAGTTGGAAGCCCCATCTGTTGATCTTTATTTCTCTGTTCTCTGAAGTTCAGAGTGATGACTTTTCCCCCTGAACTAAGTGAATGATATATGTGCTTGATTAAAGTAGATTGTTGACCCCTCAAAAGTTGCTTTTCTTTTAAAAAATCAGATCTAAGAACCTGTACAGCAGGCCCTCCTGTATGTCGGGGTCCTTGCTGTTACACCATAACTAAGCTAAAGCACATTATTAATGATGAGAAGGGATTTAATAAAGTTGGGAAAGGAGATGGGACAGTTGTGTACTGAGAATGAGGGATGGATAGCCCAAGTACTACATTGGAACCTACAAGATATTATCGTGTTTGTCCTTCGTTGCCGAAGAAGACCATGCCATCAGAGAAATGATGACATGACTTGCACTTGACTTTATTTTGAGTGAAGGAGGGCTGCACAGGTCACCAGCCTCACTTCTCCTCCACAGTCATCTGAATCCAGTGACCTGATATTCCTCAGGATGACTGGAGATGGCCCAGGATGCACTGGGAGACCTTGGGTCCTTTAGGCCAAGTTCTTTGCAGGTACTCACTTAGGGTGAGGTAATGCCCATTCATTGAATATTAGAAGATCTAAAGGAAGGCCTTCAGCCTCCTGGGTAACTTTCATGGAGAATTTGTAGGAAGATATGGACAAAGAAAGCACAAAATAAGAATGTGTAAGTGGATTATAATTGGCACTGATGGAAAAAAGGTAGAAGTAATATGTACCAGAGATTCTGCCACATGGACTAGGGTTGGTTTTTTGTTTGTTTGTTTGTTTTTCTCTAAAGAGAAGGGAAGCTGAGACTTGACCAAACCAGAGGACTAGGGTACAAGTTAATGATGTAACTCATCAGTCATCAGTGCCCCTTAGACTTGTCAGACATCCTATGATGAGAATCAAGTTACTCTTCTGATCAGATCCATTTCCATATGGAGAGAGGGGAGTTGCATCTTTCTAAACCAGCACTGTACCCTAGATAAAATTTTTTTCCATTCTGTGGCTAAGGAAACATCTTTTAGATAAATGTTAGATGGTCTATTTCCTATATGGTTCCAAACCCAAATACACATCCCTGCCCTCAAGGAGTTTACAATCTAATGGGAGAGAAAACATGCAAAAAAATATACAAAGCAAGCTACATACAGGAAAAAAATGGGAAATAGTTAAAAGAAGGATCTAGCCACATGGGTTAGGCATTTTCCCTTCAAAGGTAGGGAAGTTGTCTCTGAGACTTGATTGGTCTAAGGATTTGAGTCATTGATGTGGTTCTGGTCACCTGGCATATCAAAAGGCCAGCCCACAAGGAGTCAGTGCCCTTTAGATTTGACAGATGTCTTATAAGTCAAGACAATCTTCTGACTAGATGTTTATGCATGAAGTTGAAGGCAGACACATCTACCTGAACTAGCTGAATATCCTTTTCACACCATAGCTAAGTAAACTTCCTTATTTAGACATGTATCTCATTACATTCCAATTTTGAATCTGATCCACCTGAAAGGTCTCAATCAGGCTTGGACCACAAAGTGGGTTACCAAATCAATGAGATTACAAATCCATGGGAACACTGAGCTCTTAGAACACTCGGACATTCGGGCCATCCTTCCAATGTTTGGGAATATCATTTCAACTTGCACCTTCCACTCTCCTAATAGATATTACTCTGTTTAAACAAAGAGCTTTTAAAAGTGCTATCTCCTCATGCTCCTAATCCCTAACAAAATTCTTGAACAGCTTCAGACTGCATCATTAAATTTCCACAAACAGCTTCTTAAATTCCTATTGTGGATAAAGCACTGGTAGAGATACAGAAATGAAAAGTAATCTAGCTGGAAGATGGAAGTAGGAATCATGCCCTTTGATTATGAACACAATTTTTTAATTGGCTCCTAGTTTGTAAAATTGAAAGTATCTTTATATGCATTTTTAATTTAAAAAACCTTGAGATGTTTTCACATATGCTTGCATATGGAAATGAGAAAGCTGTGGCAACCCTCATCTGAATTTGTCACACGTTGGCTGCAGGCTCTGTACTATTTAATTCTGATTAAACGACTCCTCAATTTATGAGCTTGAGTTCCTCATATAGTCCACTGTGTCTCATTGGTTCTTCCAGTAACAATTTAAAAATAACCCAGCAGTTATTACTTTGACAAAAATCAATAACTTGCTGCAAATCAGAGAAAGATGTGGAAAGATCTTGGATCAGCTAAACAGTAATCTGTATTACTGAAAAAAAAAAGCTTATTTAATTAAGAAGATTACTGGTTTCCTTGTTTTGGTTGCAGGTATCATGACCCCTTTCCCTGCAGGGCAGACAGAAAAATCAATCTTTTTCCAGGAAAGACAGTATTACTTTAAAGCTGCTTTTCAACTTTGTCCATCCAGATACTCTTCTGACCAATGAAAATCATTTCGCCAGGCTTCTGCCTCACGTAGATGCCCAAACACCTGCTTTCAAATTCTTATAATCGGTGAAATTATATAACCGACTGAGCAGTTCAATCCTGATAGAAAAAGCTCCCTCCCACATACCCTCTGGACCCTAGATTTATCCTGTGTGGTTTTCTCAGTATTTCACTTATCTCATCATTCCATCACCTCAATTTCTCATCTTCCCATTAAGTCAGCACTTTCCCTGCCTGTGATAACTTTCCTTTAAACTAATTGGGGAATGTAAACATGAAAAGCCAACAGCACCCAATCTTAGATGGGTTTACATTTTAAGCTACTTATCTGGACCTCTCATTTTAGCACATTTGTAACGGGGAAGAAATGCTGGACTGGTATGGTGAGTATAATTTATGTAATATGAGGAGGGTGTTGAAGTGAGTAGATAGACTTGGAGTCAGTATGACCTGGGTTCAGATCTCATCTCTGACACTCGGTTATATGCTGGGTCAGTCACACTGTTCATGAGTGCATGAGGAAGGATTGGATTCAATTCCTCTGGACTCCCAGAGCCCAACCCTCTAGCTAGCTAGTCTCCTAAACAAGTCTCTTGTAGACACAAAAATCCTCATAGGATCCACCAGTCTAATACATCTCAATAAGTACCTGCTGAGTTCTTGGGGCCCTAACACTTTAATAAGCTTAAAACTGCACTAAAACTTTTGGGATACACTATACAAATACTACAGGGGACCAGATACTTCTCACACATTTTTCACAAAGGATTGAGTTATATACTAGTGAAATCTTAAAAAAAATAAATAAAAGGAACTATGTAACCAGAGTATTAAAATGTGATAAAGATAATGAGTTACAACAGTAAAAAGGGAGATTATACACATGGGAAGAATAGTTTAAAAGTCTTTATCTAAGTGGCAGGGCTTAAAATGGAACTTGAAGGCTAGGAAGGAGTTGAACAGGTAAAAAGAGCAATGTGAGTGCTCTAGACATAGCAATTTTTCATTGTGAGGGGAAACGGACGTGATAAAAATGATACCTTGGGAAGATACAACTAGTAGTAGTATGTATGATGGAGGAAAGGCTGTAACAATCCAGGTATAACTTGAGGAAATTCTGTATTAGGGTGCTAGGAGTGAGAACAGAGAAAGGAAGGAATCAGCCTAAGCTAAGTGGTTTTAAAGTATCTTGGAAAGAAATATGATATAATGGAAAGAATACCGGACTCAGGAGACCAGGTTCAAGTCGCACTAAGTCTGGATTTCATTTTCCTCACTTATAAGACCAGATGATCTACAAAGGTTCTTTCCTGTGCAATTACTCTGTCAGAATGGATAGAGCACCAGTGAAGGAGTCAGGAGGATCTGAGTTCAAATCTCACCTCAGACACTTGACACTCACTAGCTGTGTGACCTTGGGCAAGTCACTTAACCCCAATTGCCACATCCTGAGTCATCTCCAGTCACCCTGATGAGTATCTGGTCACTGGATTCAGATGGCTCTGGAGGAGAAGTGAGGCTGGTGACCTGCACAGCCCTCCCTCACTCAAAACAAAGTCAAGTGCAAGTCATGTCATCATTTCTCTGATGGCGTGGTCTTCTTTGGCAACGAAGGACGAACACACACACTCTGTCAGAATGTGTAAACCCTGCTCTTCTTGGAAGAAGGCAAAAGTTCAAATGCCAGCAATGAGAGACCACTGTACTGTGATGACTGTACCACAGAATGTTGTGAAGAAAAAAGAAACGAAGGATGTTATTGGAAAGGGTGCTAAGAATCAGGTTATAGAACATTAATCAATTTTAATTTGACGATTAGTTCACCGAATGAGATTTCCCAATAACCAGTGGGTGAATATAGTATATGAAGAGCTAAATCTTTTCAGTTTTGCTATTTAAAAAAAGCACAAAAAAAGACAGCTTCAGCTCAACGTGACAGGCATCTCTTGGGGATGCAACATTAATTGGGGTAGTAGGTTTTATCATAAGCTCAGTCAACAAGAAACACTTCTTCATGGGATAGTTAGTCATTATGTACTTCAATACTAAGTAGCTGCAAAATGGCCCCCAATGAAAATAACTACAGCTTATAGCCATCCATTGCAAAGCATAAAATGGCAGAAAAATTCTGAAGAACTTGGTAAGAATTTCCACATATATATGGAAAAGCCTGGTACAAGTACAAGGAATAAGAGGCCAAAGGCTTGTGGATGACACAGAAGCCTCACCTATATCTATTTTAAAAACACTTTTCTGAGAAAACAGTTGCATGGCAAGTACCAAGTAACACCATAAAGAACAAACAAGGTTATATTTCAAGAGACAGAAAAGATTTGTTATTGATGGCAACTTATTTGTGTAAAAATCCAAGGATGGGGGAAAAAAATCACATACAATGGAAACAACTGAACTACTTAAACAAGTGAACATCAAAATTATTAAAAGAACTGAAATGCCGTCAAATTGGTTCTGGCATTGGGTAGAAGCTTGTCTGATACAAATTAACTGCTAGTACAAGGAGGCCAAGAGAACCTGGAAAGTGTCTTAACTAGAATTTACCATACTTGCCAAAAAGACGGCTGCCAAAGGCAACAAGCGGGGAAGACATATTAACTTTTCATAAAATCTTAGTGATGAACACAATCACCTCACAGAGCAATCAACTGAGGACAAAACCAGTTTAAACAAAGCTTTGTAAGGTATCAAATTTACCTCAAGTGTTATTAAAGATAAAAATGGAAAAAAAAAAAGACTACATGTAGAAGAAAAAAATGGAAAAAATGCAAAACTCCTAACTCATTATTTTTTGCATTAATAGGAGTGGAACCACGACACTTGGACCTTAACATCACGGTCCTAAATGTGCTCATACATGAGGGAGAAATAATACTGAAGGAACAAAATAGGAAAAGCAGTCAGATTGGACAAAGTTTATATAAGAAAGACCCGTGCTGAAGGCGATACAATCGTAAAAATGTTGAGACCAATACACCAGGAATCTGAGGCAAGCAAAGATACGAAAAGCATGACCAAGAGATAAAGAGCTACTGACCTATATGACTGCTCTCTCACCTACACAAAATATTTCAGAAGCTTTTATATATAAATTGTGGGCATCCTGGATGAGGGTATTAGTAGGGAACAAGAAGGCTTTTGCAAGAAATATTGAACCATTGACCACTATATTTATAATTTCATAATTAACTAAAAAGATGTAAAGCATATAAGAGCCCATTATGCTTACTATTAGTTGACTCAAAAACACTTGAAAAAGGCATCTGATTCAGGATAATAAAACACTTTCTTAGGGATTTTTTAATAAAGCGTCTCCCAATTATATGACAAACCCATTTAAGATTCCTTGGGACATATAATAACAGAAATAATCCTGTTCAATGAACCTCTGTTAGTAAACAACAGGTAATGTATGAAACAAGAAAACGCATGCTTGACATATGTATTTGCCGTTGTGACAAAGGTCCAGTAGACATTCCAGGTCAAAGAGGAATTCCTTCTTTGGACAGTGAGGTCCTCTAAATGTTTCTGTTTGTAGATGGTAATATACTTGTACTGCCGTGGGCCCTAAAACTCCATTGAGCATTATGGAAAATATTTACATAATAAAAGGTTTGGTGTGTCTATCTACCAAGTAGATGAAAACTATCTATTATCCAGCAGATTTTATTTATATATATTGTTAGGCTCATAACTGAACAAGAAAGAGACTAAGTTGGAAAGACTTTGGGAAACTGCAAAACTCTTTTACTGGCCCCAAAAGTGAAGGCTCATTTTTTTTTAAATACTACCATTCTGCAGGTGTTGCTATATGGCAGCAAGACATGAAACATAACTATCTATGAAAAATCCAACTGAATATCACACAAAAGGCAATGGAGAGCTACACGGTATGAGCAGGCTGCACTATGGAACTTGGAAGAACAGCAGTACAGAATAGCATTATGGAATTTTATAGCTGGAAAGGAAGACAGCCCAGCTAAGTGGTAAGAATGAGGGGTGACCAGTGGTTTGCCACTCCACATGTAATGAGAAGGAGGTAAGGCCTCCGGCATATCAAGTGCAAGACCCTTCGATGCAAATTCATAGGAGGACAAAGACAAGAGTCAAGAGGACAGCCAGGCATGGATGGGTTACAATAGGCATCACTGGAAGTTCCAGATCAATGAGATCACAGATTCATTTGAGTATTGGGAAGGGAGAAAATATGCTTCCCCATTTTAACATCTAGTTGGTGTTTTTTGTTATTTTTTTTCAATGTACTTTGTTCTGCTTTAGATTACTAATTTGTGTTACCCTTTGTGAGACTTAATAAGTGAAACAAAGCTGCAAAATATATATTTTTTTAATGGAACCATGGATCCTAACATTTGGAACAGTAAAAAAAAAAAAAAACTATATACACCAGAAAGTGTAGCAATAATAGGAATACAGTGTTAAGTCAGTCCTCTCAAAGTAGGAGACGCAACAGGAAAGCGGAAAAGTAACCCGACATTCAGAGAGCAAGGAATAAAGTGTTCTCTTCCAATGGGGATGCCAGCTTTACTGATGACTCTCTGATGCTATGGGTGTGACTTCTGTCTCTGCTGGAGCAGGTGTGGAATCTGTCTCTGTGCCCTCTGACGCTGCAGGGGTGACCGTGGTGGGAGCAGCCTCTGCCATTGTGAGAACAGCCTCAGCTGTGGTTGGGGTAGTCTCTGATGGTGGATGGCTAGGTTCTACTTCAACTTCCATTTCTGCTTCCTGATTCTGAACTGTATCACTTTCTTCTACCATGGCAGGTGGAGGTAGCAGAGCCTGATGAGAAAGAAGAAAATATTTCAGCATGCCTACAAGTTTCAAAAGACAAACAAAAAAACATCGTTTATACACCTTCGTCCCTACTGTCACATTTCCTTCCCCGGTTACAAATATTGTTTATTCCCTTCTCTGGTGCCACGTACCTAGGCTTCTCTGATTAGAAATATCAGAATCACAGGATACTAGTCTGACTCTCTCATTTTACAGATGAGGAAATCGAGGCTTAGAGAGGGGAAGGGATTTGCCCCAGGTCACAGGAACAGTAAGAACTGGAATTCAAGGCTAGGTCACTAGACTCCAAACTCCAATCTCTTTCTACTTTACAATTGTTGCCTCTAAGCAAACAAAATAGTAATGTAAAGATGACACTGAATCTTCATAACAGAACAAGCCTGCCAAGGTCCAGCACACAATGCAGGCGTTTTATTCCCATTAATATTTGTGAACTGAAGCGATAAGAGAGCAGCATTAAACAATAATAATTACTAAGTACAGAGAGCGCTCCGGACTTCAGAGTAAGTACGGACACAGAGGTCTGGAGCCTGCCTCTGACTCTTAGCTTTTCAGCCCCAGGCAGGGCACTTCACCTCAGACAATTAGCTGACCTCAGCAGTGAGCACAGCATTTTGTAAACCATAATGGCCAATGCCATCAGAGAGTGGGAAGAGGAAAGAGGGGCAAAGGGACAGAAGCAGTAACAGCAGCTTTCTCACATGGACTTGACGAGGCCCAAGCACTTTACCATCTCCAATAACCCAATGCATTTCCTCAAAGAGGCATAAACACATTTGTCATGACTGAATCCCACCACTGTTATCATTTTACATTGGGCGTTCTTAACCTGGAAGTACACAAACCTCCAAGGGATCTAAGGACAGATTTCAATGGGTGCGTGAAGTTAGGTGGGAAAAACATTAGAACTTTATTTTGCTAACACCTCATTGTAATTTAGCATTTCCTTAAGGGGTTCACCAGACTGCCAAACGAGCCCATGACACAGAAAAAGTTAAAAACTTCTGCTTACATTCACTGAAATGGTCCTTTATATGATTCTCAACAGAATTTGGTTATGTGCATGAGGGCAGCAGCAATGTGCGTTTATACATTTTCTTTCTCAATTTAAACTGTGACAATGTGAGGGGGCGGGGAACTTGATCGTAACAACTAAATGACAATAAAGGACTGGGCATTATGGATTCAAACATATTAAGTTAAAAATAACAATGATACTTGGCATAGAACTTGGTTTTGATGATAATTCAATTAACTATTGTTCCTAATTAATTTTTATAACACAGAATAACCTCTTTTTTACAGATATCAAAACTGAAGCACAGAAAAGTGGGCTGAGTCGGTGAGGATCACAGACTGGCAATAACGCATTCAAAAAGGGTGCTACCAGGGCTAGTAGGGTTGACTTTTGTAATTCTCATCCTCAAATATTCCGAAAGGCATAAAATTTTCATTTAACAAAATTTCCAACATTCTCTGGAAAGTATTCATTTTTTTTTTGATCGTTCTATATTGCCACATTTGCTTCCTGGGAAAATGGGCATTTAGGGTTTACAAAGGCATTTCCTCAGACCTTTTATTTCAGGGGGGAGGGGCAAGTGAGAAGAAAATGGGTAATATAGGCTTAGAAAAGTACAGGAGAAAGAAAGCTCACAGGTTCTGGAATCAGAGGACCTGAGTTGAAATCTCAGGTCAGCCACCTCTCTGAGCCTATTTTCTGAATTGCAAAATGAGAAAGTTGTACCCAGCAGTCTCTGGGGGTCCCTTCAGCTCTTGACCCTATCTGTATTACTTGTGTGGAGACCTCAGAGAAGGCATTCCTTCTACCAATACAGATCAACAGTTTAGTCACTTGTGGACTTCAAGAACTGCCTTGGGCACTACGAGGTTCCACAGCCAGTATACATGTCAGGAGGTTGGACTGGAAACAAATCTTCCTGACTGAGGCCAGCTCTCGATGTACTACCATCACGCCACAGTCTCCAGGGTTGTGAGCAGAATCAGATATGTGCTTCACAAACTATGCAAACTCTCAAGTGCCATAGAAATGTGAGTCAGTATCATCATGTTTAATTCTACTAATGTGTCATAACCATGGCAGGAGTTGGGGATAGTGAGGAGTCTGAACTCATGATCGTGTTGGTACAGAGAACCTTCCTCAGATCAGACACTGTTTCTTCAGTTTATAGTTTTAGTCACCTAGGGCTGAGACAGAAGATGACTTGCCCAGGCAGCGTGTATCAGAGGCGAGATTTGGATCCAAGTCCTTGGCCCTAAGACTTGCTCTCCCATCCATCACGTCATACAAAGTTTGTCCATGGAGCAGAGATACAATACTAATAATTTAAAAAACCCTTTGATCTCAAATTGTGAATTCAGAAGGTGCTCGAGGAAGACACTAAAAATTATCTTAAAGCATTCTTTAAAAGAATATATTCTTTTAATGAAATATTACAAAATAGTCTTTTTTTAGATAGTTGGAGGCATCTATTACAAAGGAATCTTCAATCTATTGTTTCACTGAACCTTTCCTGATAGAGAATCCTAAATGAACAGATGACCAAAACCCTACAGAATTAAAAAGCAACACCAGACTGTGCACATTCAGCTCCTTCCTTGAAAGCCAAGCACCCTACAGACTACAGAATGACTGCATTATGCAAGACCCTTCTCTAAAGAGAAGCAGGCTCCAGTCACCTCACCTGATTATAATGATGCGTGCTCTGGATCATAAGCATGTACATGTTGTACACAAAGTTCGCCATCTGAGGCATATTTTTTATTATCTGCACAGGGTGAGATGGGTTCTCTCCATTCTGGAAAGGGAAGAAAAAGGAACGTTAACAACAGTGATGCCCCTTTACCCACCATGTGTGAGAAAAGAATTAGCTTTCAGAGGGGGTGAGAAAAACGGTCAAAGGAAGGAGCTTAGAGTATCCACTAAGGGCCTTATGGGTAGTAACTAAAACTGAAAATTAGAAAGGGATTCAAAGAAAACTTTGCTCAGTGGCTTTTCCTATACTTAGAACACTGTGAATCAATTTATTTTGTTCCACTCATAAAATTAACATCACCATGAGTTTAAAATGGGTATTACGGCATAATCATTTGTTCAGACAAGACTATTCCAACTGAATTCATGCAAAAGAGAAAGAAGAAACAAAAAAGAAGTGAAATTCATAAAGGCTCTTTCTAAGCCAGCGGGTCAAATGCAAATAGAAATGGGGGGCCACTAACCCATGTAGGCTGCATGACTGGTTTAGTTTTCAAATGTAATATTTATATTTTATTATACTTTTACTTATCTTGTTAAGTATTTCCTACTTACATTTTTATCTAATACAGGCCACCTGTAGCCCATGACATCTCTGACCTAAATCATACTGGACAAAACTCTACCATACTCTCTACTTTTCTATAAAGACTCACTTAGTAAGATCTAATTCAATTCTGTCATTCAGAACAGTGACCAAGGAGCCTCTTCCCGTGTACTATACACGATAAAAAGGCAAAATAAATTCAGGGAAAAGAAAACATCATTTTATAAGACTAATTCTAGCACTGGGGCCATATTAGCACTGGGAGCTTTGGCAGGCTCTGGATGGACCATGTGGCCTCCGAGATCCCTTCGAGTTCTAATTCTACAGGCCGATGGGGGCCACCAAATATTCAGGGAAAACAAGTGCTACGAGTCTTATGAATAACTCAGAGTCTGTGCAAGTGGGGTATTCATCAAATCCAAGGACATCTCAGAGCTGCCAGGGGTATGTGGTTCTCCAGAACACTGGTAGGCATTCTTTGGGTTGAAGATCATTTTCTGCCCTGGGCACAATATCTCAAGTGAAAAGAACATGCAAGTTATTTACAGGGCGCTCTGCTTTGGGCCACCTTCAAAAAACGCAATGAAAAAACAAAAGAATCAAACCAATGTAATTACAAAAATGTAATTCAAACCTGAGGAGTAAATGGATTATACCATTTGTTCACCTTTTACCTCTTGTGCAGCTCTCTTTAAAACCAGCACCTCTTTGCACATGCTCCTTCCCCATCGGGAATGTCCTCCAGTAATTCATGCCCTGGCGTCTTTCTAGGAAGTTCTCGCTTATTTATTCATCTCCTACCTTCTTCTCCACACTCACATACTACCACCTACATTGCTGTCTGAGAGCAGACATTTGCCAAAGGCATGAGAAGACGAGCTCTTCAGGGATGAGAGGTGACCTGTGATTTTTTAGTATTATCTCAAAGCACTTACTTGAGTGTTCTTTCCACAAATAGTGTGCACAAGAGGAAAAGTGGGGAAGAAACATCTATATATATCCCTTAGAATGTTTAATAACTGATGTCAGTAACAAAATCATCCACATACCTTTCTGGTAGTAGGGAAATGCTCTGTGGGAATTATCTGTAAATGAAGTGGGCGGGCTGTGAGTTGGTTAAAAGCTGGAGTTAGTTCGAAGCAGTTCTGGAAGAGGGACACTCTTGCAAAGATATAAAGTCCAAGTCTGGCTCTTGACATGGCCACCACTAAACGACGAACATCTCTTTGGGAAACAGAGAAGAAAGAATACATTTCCACTTTATTGCTATATTCTTACATATTTTTCTCATTAGGCATAGCAAAGCCTGCCACTGAACTCTAGTAAAGGAAATATGTCACAGTACTGCACAGCTAGTCACACTTTAATAAAATCATGTGGAACTAAACAAGACAAGTTAGTGTTTTGCTACTGAGTTCTATCTATAGGGAACAAATCAGGATGCTTAATCAGAGAAATAAATCATTTCACTGATACAAAAGTCAAAGCAACTGGACCGTACCATGGCAAAACCATACAATTTGGTTTGCAATGACCCATCCGTATGGTCCCCATGAGTGATTCAAACATGCTGCCAACTCACAATGGTCAGCTCAAAGGTCTGGCCATGCTGTGACCCATCTGTGTGTAGACACAGCCTAGCTCTTGTTTCCTTAACAACCAGTAATGACATTTCAAATTCTAAACATAAATTCTGGAAGGTCTATGAATTATCTATAATTTATAAAATGAAAAATAAAACAGAGTTCACATAAACTCATCCACCATATTACAAAAGCTCACAGTCCATAGTTATTCCCTACTATAGAAGCATTTGTTTGGATTGGAAGAAGCCATTTCAATCTCAACAACAAAGGGCAGTTTGGTGGACCCCCATTTTCAAATGGTGAATTGAAAGTCAGAGACACTTGCAAATGTGCTTCTTAGAGTTATTGAAGTATTTGGTCAAAATCCAATTTTCCACTACTTTTCTGACGACTACTTATATTTTTGAGTACCCTGTCAAGATAGAAGGTATCTTAAAAAACATGTCTGGCACATTAAATTCTATGGCCTGAAATGACTGTGAGAAGGGAAATAGTATAAGCTGGTTAAAACTTCCTGTCACATCATGTCAGTCTTAGTCTCTGTTTGTGGCCTCTTATCAGATAGAAAAGGGTAGGGAGAAACGTGCTCAAACATCACCCACACCTCCAGAAGCATCTGGTCACATTCTCAACTGAACAAAAAAAAAAACAGAGAAAATCCTATCTTAAACCTATCCTATTCCAGGCTTTGCCTAATAACTTACGTAACAAGGCATTGCTGAGACCTAGAAGAAAAGGAGGACAATAGATCTTCCAACAATTCATGACTAGGCAGGAATACCTTTGTTATCTTCCCTCTTTCTACCTCCTTCTAAATACCTTCGCCACGTCCGTAAGAGAAGCTCTGCTTAGGCAATGACAACCCAACCCAGCAACCCTATTCACTTATTGACCCTGACAGGCACAATCGGGGAATGAGGGAACTTGAGACAATGCGCAGTTGGGCCTGCATCAAACAAAGCTATTTGCTGTGGACATATACCAAAAACACTGTTTAAAGACAAGGTTAGCCGGAATATCTGGAACCACCTAATACTAAAGTGGCCACCATTAACTGCTTTCCTAGTCTTCAAACAAATCATTAAAGCCATTTTAGCTCTACAGGAGAGGCAAGCAACAAACCACCACTCTGGTCTAATTCCAACACGTGAGTCATGATGAAAAAGTCTCACTGCTCTACTCTGGGCCAACCACTTCTATTTAAAGCTGCCTGGTCCCTCCAAATGAAGTTAAGGGCCTGAACTATGGATGTTGGGAAAGCAGCCAGAATTCCCTACTTCTCTGTCTTACAAAGAGCATCATCCAGGCTTAAAAGAGGTTTTTGGAAAAGAAAATAGTACAAGGTGGGGTGCCATCCCTTCAGCTTACCATGTGTGTTCTAGGATTAAGAAGAAGATGGTATCATGGTGAGGGTGAAAGAGTGGGGTAAATAGAAGATGGGTCTCCTCCTTGTATGTCAAAGATATGGAGTCAGACATATAATACATTAGTAAGCTCACTGATGAAATGTTATTAATATTTGGTAAAAATTAATTTCTTCCCAGTGACTAGCAAATTGTTTTTCTTTACCTTCAACTTTCATATTTACTTTCTAAATGGAAAAATTTTATTGAAAGTTCGTGGAATTTGGTGACCAATCTAGCAGTGGCAACTAGATAAATGAAATCATGAATTCCAGTCTAACATATTCTCCTCTACAAAATGACAGCACAAAGGAAAAGAGGAAGCTGGCCACTCAAAAGAACATTTCAGCAGACTCTCTGATTCATCATCTATTACTTAAGACTATGATTTAGTGTATACTGATGGTTAATGTAAGAAGAAACTGAACTCACATCTTTTAAAACCTTTTTATAGAATCATATTCTCGTTAGTGCCTTTCCTTAGAAAGTAGGTAAGAAGTACAAGAGAGGGAGGCTGGAAGTTAAGGAAGAGCTCAAGTAGAGATTGAGAATACAAAGGAACCAATGTTTATTGTGGTAAGAGCATCACTGAACTCAGCAAAGTAAAAATAAAGATAAGACCATTCAGATCTCAGTCAACAAATTCCCCCTACTTGAAGCAGGAAATAAATACAGACAGACAGACAGACACACACACACACATACACACACACACACGCAAGCACATGCACACACACGCACGCAAGCACACACACGCACACGCACACACGTCTGACATCTCCACGAAAAATAAAAGCAGGAACAACCTGTGTTTAAAAATAGTAAGGACTTGAAGCAATTTCTTGAAACAGCATTTTTACTTACCCTTACATAAAATGTTATCAGACTAATGGGACCTGATTACTAGGTTAAGCCCCAAACAGATCTTGACTACAGTGGTAACTCTATGGGAGCTTGATTTTATTTTTAAGTATGGGCATTTATTACTCATCAGACAAAACAATAAAAAGAATTCTTACAGTTTTACTGGTAAGTCATTTGAGATGGAGGTTTACATAAAACTAAACTGCTGCTTGATAATAAGAAGATGCTATTCCCATAAATCTCTAACACATAAATACACCGCAATAAATGACAAAAATAGATTATGGTTTGTTTTGACAATTCTTAATCCTAGGAAGGCAAATGGCTCCTTTATCCTTTAACGCTGAGGCTGAAACATTCAGGGGGAAAAGTGAGGAACCAAGGCCAACCACAGCTCACACACACAATTAAAAACTTTCATAAACAGATTATTTTTTCACCTTCCAACTCTTTCAAATTTTGAGTTATTATCAAACTTTTAACTGCTTTGAGATGAGTTTTTAAGGATATTATGATATAATTCTCTATATACATTTCTTTTAAATGATGCATTGTTAAGTACCAAGAGACTTGGTACTTAGGATAAGGAATCTTATTTTAATGCATTTCAATAACTAGGATTAAAGCTTACCGTCACACTGAAATGCACAATTCTAACACCCTTTTTATCTTTTAAAACATAACAATGATATTATCCAACTAGAAAAGCTCAAAAAAGGCACCAATGCAATAGAAATATACTCAATACCTTAATCAGATTACTTCTTTACCTACCTCAGGTGGCCCACTGCTCTAGTTCGTACTAGAGAAAGAAGAATATAGTCGTTCTGCTGACCTTGGAATCTGTCCACTGTTGTCACCTAGAAAGGAAACCAACATGGACTTTTCAAAACCATATTGGAAATAGTATCATTTCTTCAGATCACTAGTATATGTGAAAATTAAAATATCCTATATACTTGAACCAAGACCTGGGATGGGCAGAATCAATAATGCTAAGGAACACTGTGAATATGAAGAGTGATACACTGCATAAAGAAAGCCCTGGTCTTTATTCTATTGCCTTCTGAGGGTTTTGACTTGTTTCTTTGATTCTAATAGAATACACTGATATTATGCTATCTGGAGCCCAAGAAAGACTGGCATGAGAGTTTACTGCATTAATGCTAAAAAAAAGTAATATTCCAGACATACAGTATTATGAATATGTTTCACTTCAACAATGTAACAAACTAAGAGCCTGCTCATTGGTTTTCCATCAATGTCCAATCAAATCCAGAGGGCTAATCCTAATCTAAATGTTTCTATTTAGTACAGGATCTCCACCGTTTCTCTTATTTCTCTATAAGCTTAAAACTACACTCGCTTTAAAATTTTCATCATTTCCCTCAATTCTATTCATGTCCACATTCGTCCAGGGCCTGGAACTTCTACAGCAATCTTTAAAACATTTGGCTTTCCTTCATTCATTTCTTAATTTGAAAAGGAAGCCATCATCAGGCTACCTAAAGCAAAATCACTTTCAACCAGGATATCTAAGAAGCAGTGCTACAAACTCTTTGTTCTTTTTTAAAATAAGAAAGGTAAGTCTGTTATGCCCTAAAGACACCAAAATGAGCATACTATTAAATAATCACTATTACACTAAAATTTCTGAGTGATTCAAACTCTTACAATTTGTAGTTTCCTTCTACAATTACATCAGAATTAATATACAAATAAAGAAGATTTTACCAAAATAGCTCTCTGAATTATGTTTTATTTAACAGGCCATATCAGAGTGAATAGCAGAAAGCCAGAAATTATCCCATATGTAGGTACTGATTTAGGATAGGCCCTGTTTCAAACTTTCCTTTCTATAAAGTGAGAATAAAACTTTCTTTCAAGGGATAGGATATGAGCTAATTAATAACTACAACCTACTTTGAAAATGTAAATAGTTGGGGGTGGAGCCAAGATGGCAGAGAAAAGGCTGGAACTCACCTGAGCTCTCCCCAAAATCCTTCTCAACAACTTTAAATAATGCCTCAGAACAAATTCTAGTGGGGGAGAACACACAAAAGGACAGGGGGAAACAATTTGACAGTCCAAGACAAATTAGAAGGTCAGCAGTAAAGGTCTGTTGCACCAGGGTGAAAGTGGACCTCAGTCCAGTGCAGGCTATGCCCTAGAACAGCAGCAGGTTTTGGGGAGGGCGAGGGCAGGGGGATGACACTAAATCAGTGGTAGCGGTGGTGGTTTCTGAACCTCTCAGCCCACAGAGAGAAAGGGGGCAGAAAACTGATCAGAAGGAGATTATAAGGGACCCTTTGCAGGCACCAGGGGCGGATCCTGTTGAATTGCCAATGCTTAGATCTAGGTCACTGTCCCAGATCTCAATCCCAGGGCAAGGAGGAACACTAGCACACCAGAACTTGTGGCCACAAGGGAACTAGGACCCTAGTCACAGGACCAGGCCAGAAAAGAGCTCTTGTGGTCACTCATAGACCAGAAGAGTAGTAAACATACCTATCTGTATATCATTCCACCTTAGAAGAACCCAGATCATCTCTGAAAACAGTTGTATAAAAAACTTTTAAGCTTGGGGTAGTACCCCCTCCACCCACCTTAGCACAGTTAAAAATCAAGAAATAGTCTGGAAAAACAAACAAAGAACAGAAAAAGATCCTGACTTACAGAAAATTACTATGGTGACAGAGAAGAAAACACAAACATAGAAGCCAATCAAGTCAAAACTGCTACATCTAAAGTTTTATAGAAAAATATAAAATGATCTTGAGTCATGGAAGAGGTGGAGAAGAATTCTAAAAATCAAGTAAGAGAGGTGGAGGAAAAATTGGGAAGAGAAATAAGAGTAATGCAAGAAAATCATGAAAAAAACAGTCAGCAGCTTGGTAAAGAAGAACAAAAAAATACTAAAGAAAATAGCACCTTAAAAAACAGAATCAGCCCAAAAGGGAATCTGAATGGATTCTGGAGGAGCAGAATCCAACAGGAGACGGCCTGTGGCAGATTCACAGTTCAGGACAGACTGAAAGGTCAACAGGAAGAATCTGCTGTGCAGGGCTGCAAGAGCTCACAGTACACAGGCTGTACTAGTGTGTCCCTGCCATGGCAGGGCTGAGCAGGAAGCCCTGGGTGATCTGAGGCAGTGGCCACACTCCAGAATCTTGGGCATCTCAGCGCAAGATGGGAGTTCAATGGAACCCAGCAAGTCAGAGTCCAGGGCCACAGGTATCTGTAGCGGCTGCTCCAGAGACTATCAGCCCACAGATTAAACGTCTGTAAGTCACCTACTTGAACTTCCAGGAGCCAAGATGGCAGAGTGATCAATAAATACTCTCCCCTTCTCATTGCTGACCTTGAAAGACCCATAAAATATTTCCCCAGGAAAAATCCTGGAACAGTGGAATCAGCCAAAGGGGTTATCTGGCCTGTGAGGCTAGGAAGATCGCTAAGGAGAGTCCCTCTTGCTGTGGCTGAAGGGGCCAGTGCAGGACCAGAGCTGTCCCAGAAAGCCCCACCTCAGCAAACCAGGAGAAGATCCTGAGCCTCCGGGGCGGAGGGCGGGGGGGGGGGGGGCGGTGTGATACTTGCAAATGCCAACACCAGGACCCCAGGAGTGCCTCAGCACTGCAAGGGAATCAGGGAGACACTAGCGCAGATCGGATCACCAACTGTTGACCTGGCCTATGCTCTAGCACAGCAGAGACCACCTCCTGTGGGCAGACCATCCCTCCCCCACACTTAATGCAGGTAGCTACAGGGTAACTCCAGGGAAACACAGAAAGACCTCACCTGGCCTCTGTTTTCAAACACTAGTCAGTTCAGCACCAGGTAAGTTGCAGCATTTTAACTTCTAGCTGAAAGAACCAGAGGCTACAACACACAAAGCCTCAAGTTCAAGGCACAAGAGCTGTGGGACAGAGCCCCTTGTGCCCCAGAAGCAGGGATCTACTTTAGAAGTCAGGAAAAGGGTGATCATCATCAGTAAAACGCAAAGCAGAAAAGACCATAGAACTTTTCTATGGGGACAAGGACCAAAACACGAATACCAAAGAGGTCAGCATTGAGACTGTATTCCCATCAGAAACTTCAGAAAGGAATATGAACTGGTCGCAAGCAAAGAAGCAATCCTGGAAGAGCTGAAGAAGGATTTTAAAAGTCTAATTAGAGAAACAGAAGAAAAACTGGCCAATGATTTTAAAAATATGAAAAGAAAAATCACAGAAAAATTTAAAAGGTGAATTGGACAAATGGAAAAGGAAGTACAAAACCTAACTGGAGAAAATAACTCCTTAAAAGGAACAACTGAACAGATGGAAAAGGCGATGCAAAAGCTAACTGAAGAAAACAATTTGATAAAAATTAGAATCAGGCAGGTAGGAGCTAATGACTCTATGAGACATCAAGAATCAGTCCAACAGAATCTAAAGAATGACAAGACAGAAGAAAATGTAAAATACCTAATTGGAAAAACAACTGACCTGGAAAACAGATCCAGGAGAGAAAATCTAAGAATTACTGGTATATCAGAAAGCCATAATAAACAAAAGAGCCTGGACAATATCTTCCAAGAAATCATGAAGGAAAACTGCCCAGAAGTTCTAGATCCAGAGGACAAAACAGTCATTGAAGGAATCCACCGTTCACCTCCTGGGAACTAGGGATCCCAAACTAAAAACACCAAGGAATATCACTGCCAAATTCCAGAACTATCAAGTGAAGGAAAAAATAATGCAGGCAGCCAGATTCAAATATCAAGGAGCTACAGTCAGTATCACACAGGACCATGCAGTTTCTACACTAAAAGACTGAAGGAACTGGAATATGATATTCTGTAAGGCAAAGGAGCTGGAACTACAACCAAGGATCAATTACCCAGCAAAGTAGAGCATAATATTTCAGGCAAGGAGATGGACATTCAATGAAATAAGGGATTTCCAGACCTTCCTGATGAAAAGGCCAGAACTCAATAGAAAATTCGATCTTCAAACATATGTCTCTAGAGAGGCATAAAAAGGTAAATGGAAAAAAAACCCAAAAACTTGTTATTCAATATGGGCAAACTGTTTACATCCCTGTAAGGGAAGATGATACTTGGTAATCTTCAGAACTGCATATCCATCATGATATATAAAAGAGATATACATAGAGGGAATGGGTATAAAGTAAATGAAGTGATGATAAAAATGTGATTTAAAGGTACGAAGAGATTGTAACAGGAGATGTGAAAAGAAGGAGGCAGAAAATGGTCAATTACATGACAGGAAAAGGCACAAAAATATATTACAGTAGAGGGAAATGGAAGGGAGATGAGCATTGTTTGAGATTTACTCTCATCTGATTTGGTTCAAGGAGGGAACAACAAACTCAGTTAAGTATAGAAATCTAGCTTTATAGGCAGTAGGAGGGCAAGGGGGAAAGAAAAGGGAGGGGAGGCTAAAAGGGACGAAAGAAGTAGTAAGGGAAAAGGCGAGTAAAAGGGAGTGGGGCTGAAAGAAGGAAGAGAAGACTGAGGGACGCAGTAGTCAAAAATTAAAACTCTATTGAGGAGGGGATGAGAGAAGGAAGAACTAAAAGCACAAATGGGGGGAAAGAGGATGGAGGGAAAGACACAGACAGTAATCATAACTGTGAATGTCAATGGGAGGAACTCTCTCATAAAATGGAGGTGGAGAGCAGAACGTTTAAAAAACCATAATCCAACAATATATTGTTTACAAGAAACACATTTGAAATGGGGGGATACACAAGGTAAAGGTAAAAGGTTGGAGTAGAATATATATTGCTTCAGCTGATGTACAAAAAAAAGCAGGGGTAGCAATCTCAGACAAAGCAAAAGCAGAAATAGATCTAATCAAAAGAGAAAGGGAAGGAAACTATATCCTGCTAAAAGGTACCATAGACAACAAAGCAATATCATTACTAAATATATATGCTTCAAGTGGTATAACATCCAGATTCTTAGAGGAGAAGTTAAGGGAATTACAGGAAGAAATAGATAGCAAAATTACACTAGTGGGAGACCTCAACCTCCCCCTCCCTCTCTGAACTTGATAAAACTAACCTCAAAATAAACAAAAAGAAGTTAAGGAGGTAAATAAAGCTCTGGACAAGATAGATATGATAGATCTCTGGAGAAAACTGAATGGGGATAAAAAGGAATGCGGTACATGGCACATATATAAAAAATGACCATGTACTAGGGCATAAAAACCTCACAATCCAGTGCAGAAAGGCAGAGATAGTCAATGCATCCTTTCTCAGATCATAATGCAATAAAAATTATATCTAATAAAAGGTCATGAAAAGACAGACCAAAAATTAATTGGAAACTAAACAATCTAATCCTAAAGAAGGAGTGGGTTTAAACAACAAATCATAGGCACAATCAACAGCTTCATTCGAGAGAATGACAATACTGAGACAACCCACTAAATCTTATGGGATACTGCAAAAGCAGTTCTTTGGGGAAGTTCTATATCTTTGAATGCCTACATGAATAAAATAGAGAAAAAAGGGATCAATGAATTGAGCATACAGCTTAAAAAGCTCAAAAAAGAATAAATTGAAAATCCCCAAGTAAATATCAAATTAGAAATACTGAAAACCAAAGGAGAGATTAATAAAATTGAAATTAAGAAAACTATTGAACTAATAAATAAAACTAAGAGTTGGTTTTATGAAAAAACCAATAAAATTGATAAACTTTTGGTCAATTTGATTAAAAAAAAAGAAAGAAAACCAAATTAGCAATATCAAAAATGAGGAGGAAATTAAAACAATAATTAGAAATTACTCTGCCCAACTATATGCCCATAAATTCGACAATCTAAATGACATGGATGATTATTTTAAAAAAAATATAAATTCCCTAGATTAACAGAAGAGGAAGTTGAATACTTAAATAACCCCATCTCCAAAAATGAAATTGAATAAGCCACCAATGAGCTCCCTAGAAAAAAATCTCCAGGGCCAGATGGATTTACAAGTGAATTCTATCAAACATTTAAAGAACAGTTAATTCGAATGCTATATAAACTACTTGGGAAAATTGCTGAAGAAAGAGTCCTACCAAATTCTTTTTATGATTACCGATAACGGTTCTGACACCTAAACCAGAAAGAGTCAAAAGAGAGAAAGAAAACGATAGACCAATTTTTCTAACGAATATAGATGTAAAAATTTTAAATGAAATTTTAGCAAAAAGAACACAGTGACTCATCATGAGAATAATACATTATGATCAGGTAAGATTCATAACAAGAATGCAAGGCTGGTTCAATATTAGGAACACTATTAGCATTATTGACCACACCAACAATAAAACTAACAGAAACCACATGATTATCTCAATAGATGCAGAAAAAGCATTCCTACTGAAAACTCTGGAGACCATAGGAATAAATGGAACTTTCCATAAAATAACAAGCAATATCTAGCAAGCATTATATACAATGGGGAAAAAGTTAGATGCACTTCCAACAAGATCAGGGGTGAAATAAGGATGTCCATTATCACCACTATCAAGCAACATGGTACTAGAAATGTTAGCTGTAGTAATAAGAGAAGAAAAAGAAACTGAAGGAATTAGAATAGGCAAAGAAACTAAGTTATCACTCTTTGCACACGATATGATGATATACTCAGAGAATCCCAGAGAATCAAAAACTACTTGAAATAATAAACAACTTTGGCAAAGATGTAGGTTACAAAATAAACCCACATAAATCATCTGCATTTCTATATATTAGCAACAAAGCCTAACCACAAGAGACAGCAAGAGAAATCCCATTTAAAGCTACAATAGACACTATAAAATATCTGGGAGTCTACCTGCCAAAACAAACCCAGAGACTATATAAACACAATTACAAAACACTTTTTGCACAAATAAACTCAGATCTAATAGGTGGAAAAACATCAGCTGCTCATGGGTAGGCTGAGCCAATATAATAAAAATGACAATTCTGCCTAAATTAACTGACCTATTCAGTGCCACATCAATCAAACTACCAGATAATTATTTTCTAGAGCTAGAAAAAATATCAAAATTCATCTGGAAGAACAAAAGGTTCAGAACATTATGGGAACTGATGAAAAGAAATGTTAGGGAAGGTGGCCTAATCCTACCAGATCTCAAATTGTATTTTAAAGCAGCAATTATCAAAACCACTTGGCATTGGCTAACAAACAGAGGGGTAGACCAGTGGAATAGGTTAGGTACTCAAGACATAGTAGTCAATGAATATAGCAATCTACTGTTTGATAAACCCAAGGACTCCAGTTTCTGGGATAAAAACACTGTCTGACAAAAACTGCTGGGAAAACTGGCTAACAGTATGGTGGAAACTGGGCATAGACCAATGTCTGATACTGTATACAAGAATAAAGTCCACGTGGGTACATGATCTAGATACAAAGATTGATACTATAAACAAATTAGTGGAGCAAGGAATAGTGTATTTGTCAGATTTGCGGAGAACAGAGAAATTTTTGACTAAACAAGAGATAGGTAACATTATGAAGTGCAACATGGATAACTTTGATTACATTAAATTCGGAAGTTTTTGCACAAACAAACCCAATGCAACCAAGATTAGGAGGGAAGCAAAAAACTGGGAAAGAATTTTTGCAACTAGTACCTGTGATAAAGGCCTCATTTCTAAAATATATAGAGAACTGAGTCCAATGTACAAGAATACAAGTCATTCCCCAATTGATAAATAGTCAAAGATATGAACAGGCAGTTTTCAGATGAAGAAATTAAAGTTATCTATAGTCATATGAAAAAAACTCTAAATCACTATTGATTAGAGAGATGCAAATCAAAACAACTCTGAGATACCACATCACACCTATCAGATTGACTAACATGACAAAACAGGAAATGATAAATGTTGGAGAAGATGTGGGAGAGTTGGAATACTAATTCATTGCTGGTGTACCTGTGAGCTGATCCAACCATTCTGGAGGGCAATTTGGAACTATGCCCAAAGGGCTACAAAAATGTGCATACCCTTTGACCCAGCAGTATTGCTTCTGGGACTGCATCCCAAAGAGATCATAAAAATAGGAAAGGGTCCCACACGCACAAAAATATTTATAGCAGCTCTCTTTCTGATGGCCATCAAGGGGATGCCCATCAATTGGGAAATGGCTAAACAAGTTGTGGTACATGAATGTAATGGAATACTATTGTGCTATAAGCAATGATAAACAGGAAGACTTCAGAGAGGCCTGGAAACACTTATACAAACTGATGCTGAGTGAAAGGAGCAGAGCCAGAAGAACTTTGTACACAGCAACAATCACAGTGTGAGAGGAATTTTTCTGGTAGACTTAGTCCTTCATAGCAAAGCAAGGACCTAAAAAATTCCCAATGGACTTTTGAGGCAAAACACTTCCATATTCAGAGAAAGACCTATGGAACTGGATAGCAGAATGAAGCAGACCATTTTCTTTTGTGTTATGTTTTGTTTTATAGTTTCTCCCATTCATTTTAATTCTTCTATTCAACATGACTATGATGAAATTGTATTTAATAGGAATGTATGTGTAGAACCTATATAAGATTGCAAGCCGTCTCAGGGAGGGTGTGGGGAAGGAGGGGAAAAAAATCTAAGATATATGGAAATGATTATAGAACACTGAAAACAAATTAAAAAACAAAAGCAAAACAGGCCAAATGGTAAAAGTTGCACAAAAATCCAGTGAAGAAGAATGTCTTGAAAAGCAGAATTGGCCAAATGGAAAAAGAAGTATAAAAATTCACTTAAGAAAAGAACTCCTAAAAATGTAGAACTGACCAAATGGAAAAAGAGATACAAAACCTCATGGAAGAAAATAATTCCTAAAAAATCAGAACTGGGCAGAGAAACTAATGATTTTATGAGACATCAAAAGGCAGTCAAACAAAATCAAAAGAATGAAAAATACAAGAAAATGTGAAATATCTCACAGGAAAAACAATTGACCTGGAAAATAGACCCAGGACAGATAATTTAATAATCAGTGTATTACCTGAAAGCCATGACCAAAAAAAGAGCCTAGATATCATCTCTGAAGAAATTATCAAGGAAAACTGCCCTGCTATTCTAGAACCAAAGGGGAAAATAGAAATGGAAAGAATCCACTGATCATTTTCTGTAAGAGATTCCAAAATAAAGACTCCCAGGAATATTATAGCCAAATTCCAGAGCTCCCAGAGCAAGGAGAAAATATTGCAAGCAGCCAAAAAGAAACAATTCAAATATTGTGGAGCCAAAGTCAGGATAACACAAGATTTAGCAATTTCTACATCAAAGGACTGAAGAGCTTAGAATATGATAATCCGAAGGGCAAAAGAGCAAGGATCACAACCAAGAACCATCTACCCAGCAAAGTTGAGCATAATCCTTCAGAGGAATAAATACACATTCAATGAAACAGAGGACTCTCAAGCACTCCTGATGAAAAGACCAGAGATGAATAGGAAATCTGACTTTTAAATAGCAGACTCAAGAGAAGTATAAAAAGGTAAAATAGGAAAGAGAAATCATAAGGGATTCAACAATGTTAAACTGTTTACATTCTTACATGGGAAGTGATACTTATAACTCCTAAAATCTTTCTCGTTATTAGGGTAGTTAGGAGTACACAAAAGACAAAGGGCATGGGTGTGAGTTGAATATGAGGGGATGATAATCTAAAAAAAAAAAAATTAAGGGGTAAGAAAGAAGAATACGCTGGGAGAAGGAGGCAGCAGCAGCATCTGATAGAAGGGAGAGTGGACTGGGAGAGGGAAAAGTTAGAAGCAAAACATTTTAGAGAATAGACAGAGTGAAAGGAGAGTAGGATAAACAAGGAAATAGGACAGAGGGAAACACACAGTAATCATAGCTATGAAAAAATTTTACAGCAAATTTTTGTGATAAAGACCTCATTTCTCAAATATATAGAGAACCGAGACAAATTTATAGAAATAAGACCTATACCTCAATTGATAAACGGTGAAAGGATATGAGCTGGCAGTTTTCAGAAAAAGTAATCAAAGGTATCTATAGTCAAATGAAAAAATGCTCCAAATCACTATAGATTAGAGAAATGTAAATTAAAACAACTCTGAGCTAACACCACACACCTATCAGATTGGCGACTATGACAGAAAAGGAAAATGACAAACGCTGGAGAAGTGAGAAAATGGAGACACTAATGCAATGTTGGTGAAGTTGTATACTGATTTAAGCTTTCTGTACAGCAATTTGGAACTATACCCAATAGGCTTTAAAAAGCAATATCACTACTTACTAGCTTTATTTCCCAAAGAAATAAAAATCAAAAAAAGAAAAAGAACCTATAATATTAAAAAAAAATTATAGCCATGCTTTTAGTGGTGGCAAAGAATTGAAAATTGGGAGGATGTCTATTAATTGGGAAATGGCTGAACAAGTTGTTGTACATGATTGTGATGGTAAATGATGAGCAGGATGATTTCAGAAAAATCTGTTAAGACTTACCTGAACTCATACAAAGCAAAATGAGCAGAACAAGGAGAACACTGTATACAGTAACAGCAGTAATGTATTATGTTCAACTGCGCAGGACTTAGCTCTCCTCAGCAAAACAATGATCCAAGACAACTCTGAAGGATATATGATGAAAATACTATCCATCTCTAAAGAAAGAACTAATGAAGTTTGAATGCAGACCAAAGCATACTTTTTCTTTATTTTCTTGGTTTTATTCTTTCATCTATATTTTCTTTTACAACATGACTAACATGGAAATATGTTTTGCATGACTACAGGTGAGTAACCTGTATCAAATTGCTTGCCTTCTTAAGGAGGTGGGAGGGCAAGAATTTAGAACTCAAAAATCTTTAAAAACGAATGCTAAAAATTGTTTTTACCTGTAATTGGGGGAAAAAAACATTAAATTTTTAAAAAAGAAAAAGAAAATGTAAACAACTACACAGTCTATTTGCTAAATACAATCCTTAAATCCTCACCATGACAGATTAAGTCTTCAATCATACTGTATTTCTGGTTTCCTTTTTCCTTCAACCTACACAACCCTTATCTAGAAGTTAGGAATCACTATAATTAATGCTAGTGCTAACTCATCTCATCACATGAGATGTAAAATAAGTAAAATGGTTCAAAAGGTAACCATGCCACCAAACATCTTACTAGGAAATCAATCTTATTCTTAGATGTCAAAAATACTGGCCACAAAAGTACAAAATTTAATAATTTTTCTGCAAAACAGATGAGTACATAAATTTGGTTCATCACCAGCTACAAAACATAAAAAATGGGCATTTCTGACATCCTCCCAAATAAAATTTCAATTCAGTAATGTACAAAAGACAACTGCAAAAAGATTATCAATTGTTCCTTCTCTGAGGTTAGAAAGTTGGGAAGAAAGAGGTATTCACAAATCACTAATATGTGCGAATCCTTTTTACTCACTAATAAGATCAAGGAGAGAAAAAGAATGCAAAAGGAAACCAAGTGGAACAATTTGAATTCATTCTTAATTAAGTGACAATTCTGAGCATTTCTTCCATCCACTCCACATATATACAATTTCCCCCAACATGACAGCTAGAGCTTTTATTTTCTTAATGGAAAATTACCTTATTTGGCCTTCCAATCAATGGGTTGCTCCCACAACGCTGGTTAATTATATCCCGAATGAGATGCTTCTGTCCATTATATGTTGTTAGAATGCTGATCTTATCTGCAGGATAACCAAGTAGGCACATGTACATAAAGAGTGCCACTACATATTCTGCCTCCCCAAGGTTCTGCAAAGCAAACAATCCAGTCACGAATTAGTGTCTTTCTTATTTTTAAACTTTTTGGAAGAACAGGTTAATTACATATAGCATGCTCTGTAGACCTTAAGTAATGAGAATTAATCAACTGGCCAATGAAGTCTTTTATAAAACTCATGAATAACTTTACTCAAAGGATTGGATCATAGATTCTGAACCTGAAGGAGATTCTGACATCATTTAGTCTAACCCCTTATTAAAGAGGATGAAGAAGTAAGGCCTAGAGGTGTCATGTGATACACCCAGATTCACTGAGAAAGTAAGGCACAGAGACAGGGTTCTAACCTAGCACTCATTACAACATTGTGTATTCTCAAAGAGATTATTAAGTCCAAAACATAAATGGTCAGAGATGTCTGCTACAGAATCCCCAGCAAATGGTCATTTGGCCTCTGTTTGAAGAGCCTCCAGCAAAAGGGCAGGTTGAATGGATGGATGGATGGATGGACGGACAGCATTTAATACATACTGACCATGTGCAATGCATGGTGCTAATGTCAGGGATACAAACAGTAGTTCCTTACCATAAAATCGATATCTACAATACCAACATATGCAGACTGTTTGTTACGATGTACCTAGAAACACTAACTTGTCCCTAGAAGGTAGGCAGTAAGCACTGGGTCTTTCTGCTTTAGCATATATTTACCCTGATTTTAACTGCACAGCATTTGATTAGCTTTTTTTAAAAGAACCTTTGCTCTTTACATAAGTTTCTTATCACTTCTCACAAACAAACAAAAAACCCGAATAGCAGTTCCTCTACTTTGGGATAGCTCAGATTGGTGAGAAGCTTTTCCATATTTCACCTCAAATTCTGACCCTCTGCAATTCCTTCTTTTGCCTCTCATTCTTCTCATAACAGACCTTCGGGTAGTTGTAAGTATCTCTCGCTCCTTCAATGTGGCCTTATATATTCTAGCCAGGCCTCTGCTAAATTAAAACGTATGGCCATCATGGTGGATAAAAGTAAGCCAAAGTATCTTGCCAACAACGACTGGCAAGCAACAGGTGATGGAAAGAATATAATCAAGGGCATTTCTGACCAGAAAAGGCAGGCCAGTGATGTAGTGAAAGGCATGTGAGATGGACAGCACAGGTACTCAGCACATAGAGTACGATTTTCATGATAAGAGAGAGGACTCACACCATCGTGACCATGGCTTGATCAACATTTAATACTCTTCCTTACACACAATAGTCACTTAATAATATTTGCTGAATGGAACTGAGTATAGCACTTTGCATTTTCAAAAGGGTTTGTGTGGGTGATATTAAAATAAAGATATGATAACAACTACCTAATGGTCCTAGTAACATACTAATTAGTAGAGGCTAATACTATAACACTGTATTACACTGTACTACGGATGTGGTAAAAATATTTTTATCCAAAGTTGTAAGACAAGAAATCCCAGTGGAAGACTCGGACGCAGACAGATTTGGGGGTACTCGATTTTTTCAAGGGAAAACCATACAGGTTTCCTTATTTTTTTGCTTGCTTGTAAATTATTTACTCTTGATTAACATAGTTAATCTGAAGAACAATATTCCCTTAGATGTTTAAATTCTGGTACATTTGCTTTAAAAAGATATTACTTAACATTTACAGTATATGTTTTTTCAGGACCTTAAAATAAAAACTAAATTTTCTATAGTATTCTAAGAGCCAAACAACTGAAATAAAATGAGGAAACTTATTCATAAGCTTTGGATTTATACAGTTGCATGTGTGTGTGTGTGTGTGTGTGTATAAATTTAGTACAGTGACACAGAAAGGAATTCTCAAACCATAATATTCTTCCCTTACAACTTACTACTTTCTTTTACCTTCTGTATCAGAAATATATACTTCTGTGAAAAACAAAGACACACAGAAAATATCCAAAGCTTACATTGTGCTTTAAAGCCCACAAAAGGTTTTCCATGTTATTTCATTTGAGGTCCTCAACAATACCACAAAATAGGTACTCCAGTGAGTATTATCCCCATTTTGTGGACGAATAAAATAGGCTAAAAGAATTTAAGTGACTTGTTCGTGTTCCACAGCTAGCAATTGCTATGGGTGGGACCTGAACTGACATTTTATTAAGTCCAGAACTCTAGATACTATGTCACATTACATCCTACTTCCTCTCCTCTCTCTCTACACACATAACATATATATCATACATATGCATGTTTTACACATATACCTATATATTTTATAATACATACATGCGTACCTGTGTATACGTGACTGTGTGGACACACATGCATGTACACACACACACACACACACACACAATCACTCTAGTAATTTCAGAGTCACCCAACTCTGGTCCTCACTAATTTAGACACTGATAAAGCCTAGTAAGTAAGAAATACAAGTATGATTTCATGATACGAAATCATCCTTCTTACCTGGTAAAAGTAAGGGTTAGGTTCAGACTCGCCTACTCCATGGAAATCTTCCACATTAATGAGCTGGAAGTCATAAAGCAGTCCAGCATTTGCTGTTCTGAACTCTGGCATGAGCTGCACATGAGGCAAGTTTCCCAGATTCTTGTAACGCCAGTTGTACAGATTGCACAAGCTTTCAAAAAAAAAAAAAACAAAAACATCCCCACAAAACAAAGATTAGTGACTTAAATTCCTTTCAGATCTACCTGAGGCATTTTTCAAAGACAAGATTGCTTTTTGACATTCATCTTACCCATACTCATCTTAAGAATAATTCTTTCCTAGTTCTGGTTGGCCCTCTTTAACTAAGGGCACAGCCAGGTCCATGGGATTAGAGTGGCATCCCTATGTTCAATGAGTCACCAGTAGAAAAATATTAATGTGCCAGCTTCTGAGTGGTATCCAGTAGGCTTTCCTTCACTATGGTAGCGACTGGTGAATGCACTCTGCTGTATACTAAATACCAAACAGCCCATGTACCATACACAGGAGGCAGGTCACACCTATTTGCTAACTTCTGCATTAAATCTTGATATGAATTTACAATTATGTCACCTTTATGCAATGTTTGCTTCTTGTAGGGTTTTGGGGGTGGTTTCCCATTTATTTTTAAAAGAAAATAGTAAACTACTAAATCCAAGCAGGTGAAAAATGCAAAGTCTCCATTACGCTATCTAACAAAGTAGGCCGTCTGCTGCATAGCACATAACAGGGGCTCAAGAAATGTTTGCTGAATGAATTCAGACATTACTAAAGGGTCTACCATGAGCAAATCAAGAATTTAAAATAAGATGCCATTTTAAAAAGGTCAGGTTTGACAAGATAACACTGAAATTATTTTTTAAAAATTAAAAAGAATTCTTAAATGTTCAATTCTGTCCGGTATCATGTCCTACAAGAAACTTAAGTGTTTCAAACCCTTAAAAGAGAAAATTAACTTTAGAGAAAGAAAAGAGTTAATAAGCTGTCTCAGTCACTCAAAAAAATGTCAGCAGATAAGGACACAATCCATTTTGGCTAAAATGGATTGTCCCCAAAACATAGATGACGACCCTGGATGATTTTTCTGACAGTCAACTTTGAGCAAAAAAAAAAAAAAAGTTAAAGTTAAAAATAAGGGGAAATGGACAAGAATTTAGCAAATGCTATCATGTACTAAATCTCATAATCTGTACTAATATTAGAAGCTTGTGGGGGAAGATTAGAACCATCTGAGCCTAACTCTACAGTGCGTCTTCTGATTATGTACTCGCTATCAACTTTAAGTCAATCAATTCCTTCGTTTAAAAAGTCTCCCATCTTAGTTAAAACAAAAAGGCAAACTCAGAATGGAAGATTCAGTAAACAGACAAACCATTTTTCCTTTCTCCTTTTCATTTACCTTGCCCGGGCTCGTCCTTGAGCATCAAGGTCCACAGTGGGAACTCCCACTCTAACAAAGCGAGTAAAAAGTGATTGTTCCATGTTAGAATACTTTTGAAAGGCCATATTTTTAATGACTGGAGGCAACTGATGATGGTCACCAATCATAATCCATCGTTTAAGCCTGCTGAAACCATCCTGCGGGTTCTAGAAATGTAAAAGAGAAATGATAATGCCATCATTGAAATGAAAAAAGATATTTTACTTACAAATGCAGTAAGGCAATCTTATCATAAACCTGCAACTTCTAACCCCATTTCTCCTGCCTTTAGATCAGCATAAAATCCAATGGTACACAAATATGGCAGCCTTTAACACACCTATCTAGTGTATTACTTTGGAGTCCTGTTACAAAGGGTGACCCAATTAATAAAATGGCTTCTATTTTCTAATGCTCAAAATACATTTTGAAAAAAGAAGAGAACCAGTCATCAATGCTAAAATTTTTACAAGGGTTATTTAGAGATACCACAATTACATCAAGATATATGGCATAAAAAGAAAATAATTTGGGAATTTAAAGTTTGTGCAATCTAGATTCAACTAATCTCTCCAGACTTATCTCACATGACTCTCTAATTAGCCTAATTGGAATATTTGCTGTTCTCAATACATGACATTCTATCCATCTCCTACCTCTATGCCTTTGAATTTAGTTGTTTGGGTCTTAGACCACAGGCCGCTACGTAGCATAACCCTAGCTGTACTTTCTGCCTGAAATTTTTCACTTTACTGCTATTCTGGTTGAAATTCCATCAATGCATTTAGGTTAGTGTACATCCTGTTGTTAAATGTAAAATCTAAAAGTTAAGTAAGTTAACTGAAATTAGATTATTTCCTTCTAATATTTAGGACAGTTAAGGAATGGCAGTTTGGATAAGGCTGTAACTGTAACACATGGAATATACTCCAAGGAGTAGGGCAGGTCTGAGAAGGGAGCAACAAGAAAGAACAAGGGTAAATGTCAAAGGGAAGTTTTGCTTATTTCTACATTTTGTACATAGTTAACTCTGTGCCCAACCTTCATGCTAGAATTATGGGGTGTGAGTTTTTCAATCCATATAGTTCCAGGTTGAAGAGCAATGTGACACAGTGGATAGAGAGCTGGCCTTGGAAAAAGACAGACCGAGGTTTAAAATCTGCCCCTGAAAGATACTAGCTGTGTTATCGGGGACAGGTCATTTAGCCTCAGAGAATCCCAGGCAACTCACTAATATCAGTAGTTTCGTACCCCAATAAAATCACAGGTCTGGACAAAAAGAGCTCTTGGTCATGTATTTTTTGGGCTACTCTGGGGACTTACCAAACATGCATATCAGGTTAAAATGTGTCCTAGGTTCCAAACAACTGATTAAAAGTTAACTACTGGAAGAGAATGCATTGGGGTCTTGAGAACTGCTTGTATTAATAGATTTGGAATTCCAGATTTTTTTTTCAAAACTTCAATTCTAAAGGGCTGTTAAAAATTAATGCACAGTAGGAAACACTTGTATCTCAGCATTTGGCTTAGGACTCATGAAATAAAAAAGGCAATATAATCTGCAACTTCAAAAACAATTCTAGAAATAACTTTGATGAAAGGAGAGAATTAAAAATAGCTTGTCTCCAAAGCACATAAGAGTGTAATTTTCTTTATTACAGTTACCATGTCTTTTCAAAATACTTTGCACAGATAAAATATGAATTTTTAAGTGGAACTAAATACCCCCTACGCAGCAGAACTAGAGAGTAATCAGTGAATGCATAAATGGAAGTTTACAAACTTATTACAGAATATTGGAAAGGATGAACAAAACCAAGAATATATCATCGTGGCAATTAGCACCACAAACTACTGTGCAGTTGCTTTATTACTGATGACTCCCCCACCACAATCTCAAAGTACTGTGTTTCTTATTTCAAACTTGAATTATTACCTGCAAAAGAAGGGGTATAAAGGTTTCTATCTCCAGAATCTGAGCAGACTCTTCCATCAAGATGTTGTCATACTGAGAAGAGGAGATAAAAAAGCTTATCAATCAGAAAGTCATAAAAAAAAATCAGAAGAGCAATCACGTTAGAAAAACAGAACATTCAAACAGCAAACGTGGTTCTTGCTTGGCAATGTTCTTTTTCAATGTTTTGATTCTGGAATACATCAGAGTAGCTCTTCAGGGATTCAACTCTAAGATCTCACATATCTTTACTAAATATGGCATCTCTTTCATATTAGTACTAACCACTAATGCTCCAGCACTTAAAAACACTAGACTATCAAAATCAGTTTGCGACTACATATGCATCCAATCTTCTATGGGTGGTTCCTCAGGGCACAAAGAGTAAGATGAACAAATTACCATATACTTCTCTATTCACCTTAACGTCTAAATAGTTTTTAAGCAAATGTTAGATGACTACATAAGTGTTAGGATCTTAAGTCACTCAAACACAATGAATAAGTGCATCTATTATGTGCTAGGCACACTGCTAAGGCCCTAGGATTCAAAACCAAGAGTAAAAATCTTGTTGAGTTTTATGTTTAATCATGGCACCTGAAGTTCCAACTCTGAGATTCTAATGTCTCTCACTGTTTGGAGGGACTTATAGAAGTATACTCCTCCTAAGGCTACTCCCACTGACTGCTAAAGCTTAGGTACCAGATACAACATGGCTTACCGGTATATGTGGTCTCTCTCTAATTGGCTGGAAAATTGGTAGACCCACTAAAAACAATCAGTGTTTCATCTCTTGATCTCCAGTCAGATTATAGGGGTTAAATGATGATATATGTATGCATAGCATGGTGGTGGGTGGCTTAGAAGAGGAGGGACTACTTCCTGATAATAAAGTCTTTAATAAAATTCAACTATCAGAAATGGAAGAGCTAAAGCACATTTAAGAATTCTGTTTCTTATGCACAAATGCTTAAATTCAAAGTGGAAATATGGAAGAGGAAAATTTGGCTGCTGCTCCAAGAAAAACTGAAAGATTTTGAGAATCTCTAGCCTTAAGAGAACTCTTTAGACATTCAGGCTATATGTTTCACAGTGCTGAAGATAGGTGAGGTAAAACTCTCACTTCTCTGCTCATAAAACATAAATACTGAATAGGGAACATCAAAGAGGAGACCAGAGTTAAAGTTTTCACTGTCTTAAGGACAACTGTGCAAATTAATAATAGTATACAGTCTCTAGGAACAAAGTAAACTAGATTGTGGCCAAGTAAAATATCGACAAAACAAAAAACCTAAAATACATCAATAATACTGATACTTTTGGTTACAGCTCTAATGTAGAGGGACTAATTACCAAGATGAGAATATGGCAATAACTTTTTGGCCACAGCAGCTCACCATCCATTAAGTCGTGGAGGGATTGCAATCTTCATTGGTGGAGGAAGTACCCACACCAAATTAATGACAAATGTTGAAGTACTTTTGCCAAGATTATTAAGTTTATCACAATTTATCTTAGTTATTCAAACTAACAGGTATAGAATCTCCTCTGAGATGACAATAACTATGGTTTAATCTTGAATTTATCTTCCATTGAGTTCAAATTATTTTAAAGTTATCTCCATTAACTACCAACCACTTTGCAGAAAACCTAGAAACATTAATTATAAAGCAATACACAAAGCCTTTATAGACAGAGATGCTCAAAGGCAGAGAAGTTATGAGATTTGTATAAAAGCATAGAGCAAATAAACAGTCGGGCTTCAAATACAGTCCAAAAATCCCAACTTTCTACCAAATCATTAGAATATGGTTATAGACGAGTCATGCATAGACTAACAGACTAACTGGCTTCTCAAATTCTATATCTTTATCATGATTAAAATTCGTCATGGCTGCAAGTGCCCCTCCTACTGTATATTTACTGAATGAACAGACAGGAACTTGACTTGAACGTGTCAACAATACAAAGGAGACTGGTATTTGATATAATGGAACCCATATTCCAATGCTATTTTCACTGCTTTTACTTTTGGCATAGACATTTTTAAGAGTTATTTAGTTACAACATCCTTTTATTAATTACTAGCTAGCCATAATTAATAAAACGACTGTCTAGAAATTATGTCTCTTAAACTTTTTCTATATCACAGCATAACATTTCCTGGTTAATAAATATTAAGGACAACTAGACTTGGATAGACTAGATTCAGTGTTCACTAATAATATAAGCTTAACATTTAGCAAACACTTTCAAAGGGGTCAATGAAAACAGCTCTAAATATGAACTGCAACAAGAGGTTAGAAAATTAAATTCTCAAAGTATGAGGCTGCATCATCATCGTCGTCGTCATCATCATCATCATCATAGCGCAAAAAAAGGAAGAACAAAAATGAAAATTGCAAAATATAATTCCTGGAAAACTTTTTTTTATCCAATACAAGTGTCTACCTTGAAACCCAATTCCACCAAGTCATGTCGTTTTAAGGCAGCATGAGTGCAGGTCATGGCTATAATTTTAGCCTCCTTCACCAAAAGGTATTTAGACCTGTCCAGTCCACTGCGGAGTAGTTCAAATGCTCTGAATTCCTATAAAAGAAAAAGGTCTTTGAGAAAAATAGACACCACACTTCAACATTCCACTTCCTCTACGCTCTGATCAATATCTGAGAAAGACTTGAAAACAATATTCAGCCTCATGATGCCATCCTGAAATCATGCCCACTGAATCACAGCCTACACATTACCAGCATTAGGCACTAAACAGTTCACTGTACAATCTGGAACTGGATTTTTAAGCCACAGGATGCACTAAATATTTCTATGTAGGGAGGGCAAATGCAAAGAGGGGAAAAGGTCATCAGGAAGGACGGATCCTCCTCTGAAACAATGCAGATGCAAACCGTGAATAAACTATATCTTACTCAATTTTCATTTGTGTTTCCTTTCTTGATTAATCTTGCCCTGAAACCAACTGCATACTCTCAACCATTTCAAACACAGGTAGCAATCCATCTTTCCAACTCATGACACTTCTAAAGCTATTTTATAATAAACAACAAAAAACTTTTCAAAAATAAGCCAGTGAGCTTGGGAAATCTCACCTCAAGTTGAGTGAAGATTTTCTTAATATGTCTGAAGCACCCTTCAGCAATTTCCATATCTTCTTCATAGGACTTGCTTTTGAAAATGGGCTGAGGTGCGTTTGCAAAATATTTGTGAAAGGGGAAGAAGTTGGAGATTTCTGCAACATCAGGCACCTTATTACTTTTGCTTTTAACTTTACTAATGTACTCTTCCCATCGAGACATTACCTGTGGGAAAGAGGATCCAAGGTTATATCACTCAATCAAATAGTAGATTATTATGCATTAAACAAGGCAACATCTAGAAAAGAATGGTCACCATTTGTCTCCTCCACTTCCTCACCACTCACTCCCTCAACTCTCTGTGATCTGGATTCTGTCCCCACCACTCTCATCAAACAGATCATTCCAGAATTACTACCTCCTTATGCCAAATGCAATGTTTTTTGTTTCTCCTGTCCCATCCTGCTTGCTCCATCTACGGGATTTCACACTGCATACAACACTGCTCCTCCTCTATGTAAAGTGCCCATATCAAAGTTGTCTCGATACCAAGCACCCCACAGTGTCCTCCTTGCCTCACACTGCCTGCCTCTGTGCTTCCTCTCATCCCGCAGACCATCTCTCTGGCTTGGCTCTTCATCCTACTCGTGCCATGAGTTTTTAAGTGCTGTTCCTTCTCAATGCCTTTCCCTCTCAATGGCTTCAGTGATCACCTCTGTGCATGTAACCTCCAAATTTCTGTCCCTTCTGTCCACCACCCCCTGGAGCTCCAGTACTGTATCACTGCCTGCTAGATGCTCATCTCAGTGGCCTGCTGCCCTTCAAATTCATAATCTTCCACTCCTCCATAAAGCTTTCCCAGCAACCTTGACATTGTTATTTCTATCAATGGTACCACCGTGTCTCCCAGTCACCTAAGCTTATAAATATGGAGTTATCTTTGACTCTCTCCTCTAAATCAGTTGCCAATTCCTGTGTCTACCTAGACATTTTCTCTTACACCTGGTCCCTCTTCTCCGTTCCCACCACAACCACCATAGTTCAGGCTCTTACAATACAGATTCTTAATCTTCCTAATATACCACTACAATAAATCCACCATCAGTGGTTCCCCACTGCCTAGCAAGTAAAATGATTGATTTGCTGCTTCAAGGCCTTATACAACCTACCTCCAAATTTACACGTCCAGTTTCATTTCATGCTACTCCCCTCTGTATGTTCTAATGTCCTACCCAAACTGGCTCCTCACCATCCCAAATGTTTGTCTTACCCTCTCTCATCAGTTTTTGAAGCCCCCGAATACTCTCCTTATCTCTAAGGTTAGGCTTAAGGTTCCTGAAGAAAACCCTCCTTTCCGGACAAGTCAGCTGTCATCATTCCAACTTTCCCTGATTCCCTCCAATGCAAATGATCTCTGTCTCTCCTCAGACTTCTCACAGTACTCTACCTGGAGTTCTCCTTTACGCTGACCTCACTTTCCCTTGCAGCACAGTCATTTGTGTATTTGTCCTTCTTCCAATTATACATGAAAACAGTATCTTTATCACAGCTCTCTATGTATAAGCAGAACCTATCACTGCACTATGTACATAAATAATATGATGCATATTTAACTTAGTTACTAACTCTACTGAATTACAAAGAGAACAAATGCAATTACACCAAATTCTTTATAAACTGTAGCTGTTCTTGGGCCTGTCCAAACTATCCACAATGTTTCTAAGTCTCTTAGTAACTAGAAAAAAGTCTGAATTCACGTATGCAAACTGCTGCTATGTCACTTTTATTAAGATGAAGCCCCCAACACCTCTACATGAAAACCTCACCTCTACAACGAGGGCACATATTATTATAATTCTTTTAATATCTGATCCCACTCTGTAGTCTGTTTTAAGCAACAGCCTATTTTCAGCCATTTAAAGAAATAGCCGGTTTCCTTTCCTCGATTAACAAACATTGAAATGGTTAGCTCCTGTCCTGAACGCTGTCATCAACAGCATAAACAAAAAATTACTGATATTTTCAGAGCTTAAAAGGAATATTCAACTGGAAACTGTGCCCAAGTTACTTTAAAAAAAAAGAGCTGGGGCAGCGGCCTTTCAATAGATGAGTCATCTGGCAAAGAGAATTAAAAATAATAACGCAAGCACTTAGCAGTCCTAATTACAGCTTTGCTTGCAGTTCGCATTCTCAGTTACCAAACACAAACACTTTCAGAGTAAACACGGTGGTTCATGTAAATCGATATCACACACACCGATATCTGGTCCTATTTCTAAGACCCTCTTTCTTGAGGGAAGCAGGATGTGCAGTGGGTAGAGTACTAGGCCTGAAGTCAGGAAGACCTGAGTTCAAATCCAGCCTCGGATACTTACTACCTACGTAAGCCTGAGCAAATCACAACCTGTATCAGTCTCCGTTTCCCAACTATAAAATAGGGATTACAGAAAACAAAGGCTTGTTGTGAGAACTAAACGAGATTATACTTGTAAAACACTTAGCACGGTGCCTGGCAGAATATTAGGCATTGCATAAATGCTTATTCTCTTCCCCTCCTCTCTTACTTGGTATAAGAAGAAGTGGCCTGCAGTTTCACAAGTGTAAGAGACATCCCCTGGAACGCCCAAACTCTCCTGCAACCTTCCAACTTCCTGTAAGAGTTCTAATCTTCGAGTCAGGACATAATTCACTCTTCCATACCTGGAAAACAATTAACATAAATTGCTAAATTATACAACATGCCAGGAAAAAATTCACAAGTGTTCTAGTACAATTAGGAAATGAAAGAACTGTGAAAACCAATGACAGAAAGGATAATCTTTAACAATACTATAAATCCTGGATTTCTTTTCCACTAGGTATCTTAATAGTAAACTGCGGCTAAAAACAAAAATGCAATAAAACTTTTACACTAGATTTTGAAAGGTTAAATTATTACAACAAAGGATGTTATTGCATCTTTAAGAAATGAGTTTTTATGCCAATAAATTAATATTGTATTACTTGGTTACCTAAGATTAAGAGTCTATGAATAATAAAAAAATCCATTAAACTTTTCTATGATGTTAAAATCGTTCTTTTATTATTTAATTACTATTAGATGTGATCTTAATTTGTTGTGCTAACATAACATTATATTTATCCATGTAGTCCCTTTTCTCTCACTAATTCCATTATGAAATAATGAAAACTCAGACTTCAGATTAGCAGTAGGAACAGACAATGAGCAGATTCCAGTGACTACCTACATAATTTCTCCCTTTTCCCCAATTTAAGAGGAAAAATAACTGCAAAAAAGAAGAAATTATATTTTAAAAAATACAACAGAATATGGCAATCAATTACATATTTTGGAAAGTATAGTTACCTAATAAGCACATTATTTCTGTAGATAATTATCTTTCTGACAAACAAGGCATATTAATATTTCAGTTATTTCTATGTGTCAAACCTTCCACAATAGCATTTGGGGGAAAAGAAAAAAGGAATGTTATTTATTTCACAACGTCTTGTCAGAAACTGGCAACATTTTAAGGTGCTTCATGATTTGTCTAGTGAAGAAAAGTAAAATCACACAATATTACAGAATATTAATAAAGTACAAAATGTTACAGAATAGCTAGAGAGCATTTTCAATATAATTCATAATATACTATTAAGTCATTTAATAAAAACTACCTTCAAATGGGATTATTAACATTTTCTGTGTAAGTGTATCCACCTAAAGAATTAAGTGTGTTAAATACCAAAACACTTAAATCAAATTCATTTTTCTAGCTGACCTAAAATCATTTGAAAACACTCTACTTCTATATTTATTAAAATATTCTTCTAAACTACTCATTCTAGTGTAACATTATAATTATAGCATTGGACATTTAAATAGCACCTTTATTATCAGCTGACTGTTATTATTAGGTTTTGGAGAAATGCCCCATTTCAGAAAATTAGCTTTATTATAAGTAAATAAATGTGGAAAGAAGTCACTCAGCACCACTGCTGAGCCAGAATTATAACTCAAGTCTCACATTCCTGAGTCTCGTGCTTTAGCCAAATCCCCGTCAAGGTTTACAAGTATTTACAAAGTCCTATAATCCACAAAGTTAAAATGACGCCACTTGATAATCCAATACTCCTACTTGTGACCAATGTGGTCAAAGGCCAGTTAAAATATCCAAAAGCTAAGTATGTTAATATGCCATATTAAGTACATAGAGCTGTTGGGCCATTCTATGAAATAATGCTCTGGAAATGACTTTAAATAACAGAATTTTAAAATCCTGCCCCAAAGCAAAAGGAATTCATCTCATAAAAATTTAGTCAATTTGCAATATTAAATATAAGTTGTGATGAAATTAATAATCAGGAAAGATTTAAAACTATGAAACTTGCATGATTTTAATCTTCAATCTGCATCTAATTTTAGAAAATTAACTCTTTAGCAAAATGTTCAAAATTATACCTAGAATGCAAGAAGGAATCAAGTATCTGGATGAAACAGGTGAACAAGAAATACATAGTTTTAGGAATTGGGGAAATTTAAATGATCAAAGAAAGTAAACAAATGAAAAGAAAGTGAAAGCAAACAACAAACCAAACACCACATGCCAACTCTTCCAATAATTGTACAAGTCTAAAGAAACAATGGCAGATGCCATCATGCCCAGACTAACAAAGGGGCAGAGTCAGAACAAAAAGAATCCTGGCTCCCAGACAATACGTTTTTCCTAGTACATTTTGCTAAAATCCTTTCACAAGGAAGTCAATTAATCTCCCTTTTCTCCTCGAGTTTCTTTAATAAAGAATAAAAGGTAAAAGAAAACACTCATGCTGGCATTTCTATTGTAAAAAACCATTCACAAACCCAATCCATGTCCTCACCTGCTGAAGTCTTTCTCTGTTTCCAGTTCTTCCTCTCCATGACCAAGACGCAGGAGATGGCGCTCATCAATATCTAAAGCCATGATCTTTTCAAACAGCTGGTTCAGCGCCTAAAGACCAAGAGAGAAAGCTAACGCTCTTCCAGGTAGAATGTGATTTATAGTTCATGAGGCTAAAAACGAATGGTAACACTATTGGAGAAGAAATCAAAACTATAGCAAATAGTAATACAAACCTTAAATTAAGTACTTCATAGTATTTAAACCAAACAGAAAAATTTCTGCTTTTTGAAATCACCTACCCAATAAACTTCTGCTTCTAAGAATGATAATAAATGGAAAAAAAGTGGCACTTGGTACCAATTCTTGAAAAAATGAACAACCACACTGAGTTCTGTTCTATTCAATGAGCATTTCTAGAAGTTGCTGGTGAAGCTTGTCTAGTTTGGGCCAGGATTTTTCCAGAGAGCATATAATCTAAATTGTATAGGTGGGAGACAACAACGGTGCTACATAAGAGAGATGTAAAGTAAAAAGACAATCTAGAGTACTTGGCGACACGTCTCATTCTGCTGCTAAAATTCTTCATAGGAAAAAGACAAGCGCCATGATATCACTGACTGGGAGCCAAGAGAAACTGGAATCCTGCCTTCTGACACTAATTAGTCATGTGACCCTAGGCAAGTCATCGATGTCACAGAGCCCCAGTTTCTTCATCTATAAAAGCTGATAATACCTGAAGTATCCAAGAAATAGCTGTAATCACTACAAAATGTGTGACGCTAAATCAATACAAAAGCGCTACAAAAAAGTGCTTTAGGGTCTCAAGTTCTGTTTGCCATGACTTATAAACAGGGTTCTAACAAATTCACACTGACCACTGACCCCTCCTCCCCAATAATATGCAGTGGGAAACATCAGTTTGGGCTGTTCTACATAACGAGGAGTTTGTCTTAACTATAAGGATACTTCCCAAAACATTAATTTTTCATGATATACTTTTCATATTTTCTACCTTCTTTGCCAGTCCAAATACAACGCAAAAATGAAGTAATGAAGATAATCACTGTTACTTTAGAGATTTAGATTTCTATATGGAGTTGATAAATTCAACAACTTAACTATCTTTCTAACTCTAAATCAAGAAAAATGACACTAAAGTCCACCTACTCCTCCAGCCTCACTAGGAAGCTTTAGCTTTGGTATGACAGAATTAGATGAATGACAACAATCCAAATATTTAATACTTTTTACATTTAGTCTCTCCTAACACTTTCTCCTTAGGATAGAAATTTATTCACGTCTGCTGGAGAGTTCTCTTGATCTCCTTAGCATTCAGTTGGTTGACACTACTTTTCTTGATGTCAGTGTGACTGAAGTGTACGATGTAAGACCACATGGAGGCAGACAAAGGATTCAAATTCCAGGTTCCGGTGCTTCTACACTGTCATCACGAACATGTCATTTAACTTCTCTGAACCGCAGTTTCTGCATGTTAAAATGGGAATGTTATTCTTCATGGCACCCTAAAGTTGAACAGGGTTACCATGAGGATCAGATGACATGTTACTTGCCATTCCCTTTGTAACTGCAAAGATAACGATAAGTTTACAACAATAACAATAACAAATTTATCTGCCATTTCAGGCACTCGGGAGAGAAACATGAGTTAGCTGGTATAATAGCAGAGGTGGAAAAAAAGACTAAATGGAGCTACCTTTCCAAATCCTACAGGATCATTTACCTGATTTGAATGGGTAACAATAAGAGTCCTCTGTTCTGGGAAGTTGTGGTACAGGTTGGATATGATCTGGACAGCAACATCCGTTTTACCTGTACCAGGTGGTCCCACAACCTACAAAATAAAATGAGAATGCAAAGCAAATTCCTAAGCGATGACAACACCCCAAGGCTGCCAAAGGACAAAGTACCAAGGTCAAACAGGGTGCTGGGATCCTACCACTTATGCTTCCAAGCTCAAAGCTGTAATCACATACACATGTTCAGAAAGTTCTAAACGGTAAAAAAATCACTACTCAAATAGTAGGATACGTTTTAAAATTGGGCTTGGGAAAAATAAATATTTACATGAGTCTGTGAGTACATATCTGCTGCTGAAAAGGGTCACGAAAAACAGCGACAGCCCTCTCACCCCTCCAAAAAGAATCAGGCATAATTAGAACCACATTCGAAGTAAAAGCTGATGAAGATCAAACAAGGTGAAGTGTAAGTAGGTAGTGTGTGAACAGTTCTATGGAGATACACAGATGGTAATGTATCACACTGCTTTTATTGGAAAGTTATTCTTACTGATTCATCAAGTTTAAATATTAACTAAGAATACACTATACTGACTATAAATCCCACAGGGTTAAAACAAAACAACTCCCATACCTAGACGCCTTCTTCAGCTTTTCTGTGCTGATTACATACCATAAAACAGGTCATTTTCTAGCCATTTTTGCAGTTGACAAGAAAGAAACGTTGGTCTGAAAGGAGATTCCTCTCCAAAGGGCTGGTATTCTTGCACCAACACTGTAATTATTATAAATCTGGCAGTTCAATAGATTTGTCCCCCAAAAGACTTAATCAAATATAAGTAATTTTTACATTGGTTATTTTTTAACTCCAGTAAAAATCATCTTATATTTTAAAATTAGGCTCACTGTCTCTCTAGTGTAATCTTTGCATAATTTAATTTACCTATTAATCAATGTTCTTGAAATACCGGTCTCACTAAGCTCACAGGCTGCTCCATTTTGCCTTGTATTATTATTTCATTTTTCTAGCACACTCTGTTATGATGCAAACCTAGTTTCTCCTATTGAGTCCTACTTGGGTATTTCATTGTGGTACAGAAGCGACCCTGGTTCTCCAATGCTACACCAGTATACTACAAACTCTAGAAGGTCTTATCTAAGGTGAAAAGAGCTCTGAGCGTGAGGCACAGTGACAGATGGCGTGTGTGCTATCTAAGGAGTAGGCAGGCTACTTACTAAGTCAGAGAGAGGCAGGGGTGGGGGGGGAGGGAATGTGTGATATCTGCATGGATGGAATATATATATCCATACTGACAATATCACAGATTCCTGAAATATTGAAATAAATATCTCTTCACACATGATCCCTTCCTTCCATCCCCCAAATTACAGAGCAGAGAATAACAGTGAAGGGGTGATATTCAAGGTGCGGAAAAACACTATTATAGTGTTGTTAAAAAAAAAAAATCGAACACTATCACTATTCTTAACCTTCAAATACAGTCTAATCAAACCTCTATTGAAGATATTATCCCACTGGTCTGTCATCCAAGTCCTCCACAATCCAGAGTACTCAACTTCATGAACTCTACAATCCAGGCAAGCTTGATTCCTTCTTTCCTGATCTTACCCTACTTTTTCCTCCTTTCAGGCCTTCATGTAGGTCAACCCTCACACCTGGAATGGATGTACCCCTCTACCATAATCCCATCTGCTAAATTTACCCCCTGCTTTCTTTTCCCTTTTTTAGCTAAAAATGATTCCCTACCCTTCCTCACCTATCTTTTGTCACTCATTTTGCAATTATCCTACTCTAAACTTGCATTCTCATTATTTGTGTCAAGATTTTATCCTTTCTCCAAAGTGAGACATCATGGTATTGTGGAAAGAGTCAGAAGACTGAAACTCAAAATTTGGCTCTGATACTTACCATCTTAGCTAGTTCAACCTCTCTAGGCCTAAATTTTGGACTAGATGACCTGAAAATTCCTTTCTACTTCTCTATTTATACTCTTAAAAATTAATGACATCTCATTGAGAGCAGAGACCTTCTACTTTCATATATGTGCATTGTAGTGTACAGGAAAGTTCTGTATCTCATCAATGAGAGTACTTTGTCCAATGGTATAGAGTGAAGCCCCTCAATACTTCTTCATACTGAAAGACTCCTGGTTTATGATCCTTTCATAAATCCTCCAATGAGAGGTAGATGGTGTTGGCCCATTGGCCCAATGTACTAGTGTTTTACTCTAGATTTCTTAACATAGAATGAATATCAATGGAATGTACAGACTATTCACTGGTTATCAACAAACAATATATTAAGCAACTACCATGCTCCAGAAACTAAGGGGTCTGAAAGGAAGTGAAGCCAACACAGAAATAAGTATATACAAAAGGAGAAAACATACATAGGTTTATACAAAATACATACACATGTAAAGTACCCTTGGAGAGAAAAGACACTCCCAGACAGGGGAGGTGAATGAGACAGGACCATGGAAAGAAGGTTCTTGTGATGAAGTGTTAAAGGAAACCAGGGATTCCAAGAGAAGAGTCATGTGTAATAAAGGTAGAAACATAGGATGGAGCCAGATAAATGCCAGAAGAGTTTATATAAGATCCTACAGGTAATAAATAGGAAGCCATTGGCATTTATAGGATGACATGATCAGACTTGCACTTTAGGAAAAATCACTGGCATCTATGCATATGGAAGGCAGATAGCTGTGAGGAGCCAATTAGGAGGCTATTAGAATTGTTCAGGAAAGAGGTAATAAGGGCTCAAAATAAAATAGTTGCTATGAGAGTAAGGAGAAGTAGATTGATACATTCAAGGTGGATGTAGAAATGACCAGATTTTGCAACGGACTGGCTATGTGGAGTGAATGAGAGTGAGGTGTTAAGGATGATGTCATGGTTGTGAACCTGAGTGACTAGAAGGATGGGAGCAGCCATGACAGAAATAGGTAAGTTTAAAAGAATGTGGATTGGTAGAGAATGCCAGTAAGTTCTGTTAAGAAAATCCAGTCTGACATACAATTTAAAATGCATAATAGGCAGCTAGTGAAACAAGAATGGAGTCTGGGAGAGAGACTCAGGCTGGATATGTAGACTGGCCATCATTTGCATAGAAATGATAATTAAACCCATGGAAGCTGATCAGGTTTTCAAATAAATAAGTTTAGAGAGAAAAAAAAGGTCTATGAGAGAGCCTGAGGGTATACCCACTGTTAGAGAGTGTGTCATGGATGATGATCTAGCAAAGAAAACTGAGAATGGATCAAAATGTAGGAAGAGAAAGCAGAGAATATACATGAAAACACAGAGAGGAGAGCGTAAACAGAATAGGACAGCTAGCACGCCTGATGCTACAGAAAGGTCAAGAACAATGAGGCTACTGCTCACTCTTCATAAATGGTCAACATTCTCTAGCCATGTATCTTTTTGGTGGTAGCTTTCATGCCCTTTACTTCTGCACAGTTTTTGGTTGTCAACATGTTGCAGCCTACTCATGGGAATGACCACCTGCAAAATGAATTTTTTTGGAACTGTTGTATTCCATGACCCATAGATATTCAGCATCATCTGAAGAATAATGGTGAGAAAATGTGCCTCATTTCAGGAAGAAGGGCCATCAACCTAGTTTAGTATCTTCCTCCTATTCAATGCTGGGCCAAATTCATAGTCCATCTGCCCTAATGGATCAGTTTCATGAGCTGTACATTGTAGTCTGGACAAGAAAAATTCTTCATCGACTTGATTTTTCCCATTGGACAGTTTGGCCAAAGTTGTTTGAGTGATTACAAATCTCATTTTGATCAATAAAACAGTATCTGTAAATTGGAGCTTCTTGGGAACCTTACCATTTATACAGAATTAATTTTTTTGGACTTCATGTAGGACATCCCTCATAGAAGTGGCAAACACCTTAGGTAAACATGCATCTTTCTGTTTCAATCCTAACTTGATATTAATAATGAGAGGGAATATATACAGTGAAGAAGTCTGCTTTTACTTCTTCCAAGCACTCTTGCATGACTGAACACACACATATGAAAGGCACCTTGTTGGAGGGATGTCTTTAAAGAATGTTTTTTTTCCTATCAAATCAGTCGAGGGTTTTTTAGCTTGCTTTTGTTTTTTGTTTTGTAATCAACAAATAAAAAGTACAGTGAAATCTTTTATTCTCAATGTTCAGTCAATTACATGACTGCAGTGCTGTGATCTGCTATGACATACTGCTTTTGAAAGCCTCCTTGGGTCACCTTTTCATACCTTCATTTAGATATACTCAACGATTATAAATTTAGAGGTAGAAGAAACCTCAGAAGGTCTGTTAGTAGAGTCTTTTCATTTTACAGATGAGAAAACAGAGGTATAGAGAGATCAAGTGAGTTGCCCATGTCAATTAAAGTCAATATGTAACATGATTTGAATCCAGGTCTCAGCACCAAACCACTGTACCTTGCATGGTACTACATTGCTTTCTCATTAAAAAAACAAATCACTTTAGAGAAAGTTGGTAATTATTGATATTTTCTGGTCTCTTTGTTGTTGTTAGGTCTTGAATTTTCTTCTAGGCATTTGGCGTCTTCGACTTCTTTAGGATAATTCAGTATCTCAAAACTGCGTCGCCCCATGCAGCACTGATTTCCTCTCTGTACCTCTGGTCTAGTCAAGTCACTCTTGCTATCTGCACTTTTGTCGTGCCATTTCTAGTTCATCACACAATGCACTGAGGACTATGATATTACAAAGTAAATATGGCTGCTAGACTCTTAATGAAAAAGTTGACATGTTACAGAAATCTTGATAGATATTTATTTTTAACTATTGTTGTTTTCCTTCTGCTCATCCTTAAGTGCTCACAAGATGATGTGACTTGACTGGGTCTCCTGTTAAGCTTTCTACAAATTTGGTTTCTCTCCATTGCTTCTTCCTGCTTTATAAGGAAATACTGCTCATAATCTTCTACTATCATGCTTCAAAGGTTTTATAAATCAATGGGTATTTTAAGTCAGTGTTTCTAAACTAAGATGCCAACTTTCCACCTAGAAAGGGGATCAAGTGTTAGCTAGTTAAGGCAGTCTGATGAAACTGGCTTAGGAAGTAAGTGACTAAGTTTGCAATCATCTATTTCTCATTTTTTGAAACCAACAGTTTGTTAAAAGAAGTCAAGTGGGAAATGTCTTACCTGAATGCTGTATCTCCACCTCATTTTTATTCCTTCTAGTTCGGTATTGATTTTGTCCTTTGTTTTAACAAACTGTGAGCTGAGTCCATAGACTGCTCCTGCAGAAAGGACTGCTACATTCAACTCAATTCAAGGAGCATTTATTAAGCACTTACTATGCACAGGGCACTGCGTTAAACAGTCCCTGCTTTCAGAGAGCTAAACTTTTATGGGAGATGGGGGAGGGGAGAAAGGAAGAACAGATACAGGTAAATAAATACAAAATATATACCAAGGTATTGATGAAACTCGGGAGAACACCAACCTCTAGAGGTGGCATGAGTGTTAGAAAACAGCTGATTTCACTTTTCTTAATTGATCTAGTGCTCACTCTGTCCAGTATCTGCTACATTCACGATATACAGGGATATGGTCTCTACAGAGTCTACAAGGTACGAGAAAAACAGTTTTGTCACTTCTTTTACTTGAAACCCCGGGTAACCTTATGTTGTTCTCATTTCATTTAGCTGTAATGTCCCTTTTGAACTCAGGTTTCACTCACTCACTACAACAAAGAGCATCAATAAATTTTAAGTGGGAGCACCACACGATGCTAACGTTCACCTGGTGTTGGTCTTTGTTTTCATGGGTGGTTGTGGCCAAAGAATTAGTCAACAAAGGGTCTGCCCACCAGTGAAGCTAAGAAAGTAGTCAAAGTGTTTTCAGAAGGGCACATGTCAGAGCTTGCACTGTTAGCATTAACATGGCCTTTGAGAATCCAAGGTCACCTCCACAACGATCAGAAATTCAAACAGGACTTTGTGGAAAACAATGCACATGACTGATATTCAAGAAATGTTTAAAACTGAATTTTTCATCTGAAAATAAGTAGCTAAGAATGTCACAAAGGTCTACCAAATGCACAGAATGCTAGAACTACTTTAAGTACCCACTATGAACTAATGTGATTACGAAGAAAAGAACGATGGATCTAGAGTAAAAAGATCTGGGTCTGAATCCCAACTCTGCTCCTTAATAGTTGTGAAGGGCTACACCAGTCACTTAGCTCCTCTGAGCCTTGGTTCTCTCAGTTTTAAAATGAAAAGAGTGGGTTCTATTGACTTTTCCAGCTCTATATCCCATGATTCTATCTTGATCAAGATAAGAGTTGAATGTTCTTCAAACATGATGAAATGCTACTTTTTTTTTTGTAGTAACAAAGAAGTGGAAACAAAGTGGATGGGCATCAGCTAGGCAATGGATTAGTAAACTGTGGTACAAAAACACAAAGGACTGTACTGTAAGAAACAGGAATCAGCTAGACGACTCAAGGGACAAGAGCACTGGGCCTGGAGTCAGAAAGACCTGAGTTCAAATCCAACTTCAGACACTCACTAGCTGTGTGACACTGGACAAGTCACTTACTCTCTGTTTGCCTTAATCTACTGGAGAAATGGCAAACCGCTCTAGTATCTTCGCCAAGAAAACCCCTTGGGCAGTATGGCCTACTGGCTCACAAAAGAATCAGACATGACTGAGCAACAACAATAAAACTCCTGTGAACTGAGGCAAAGCGAAGTACGCAAAACCAAAAAACATACACAATAACTGAAATGGAAAGGACAAAAAAAAAAAAAACTGAAACTGAATGCTGCATAAGTACACTGACCAACAACGGTCCCAAAGGACAGGACTACCAATGTACTTCCCTCTCTTTTTTGAAAAATGAAGGTGATAGTTGTGGGGCTTTTTTGAAAAACGAAGGTGATAGTTGTGGGGTTTTGTTGTAATGTTGGTTACTGCCTTTTCAATCCTTTTAAAACTCTTTGTTATACACTCAGCTGGGTATCTGACCCTACAGGAAAGTAAGGTGAAGGCAATAAGTGGGTGTAGGGGGGACGACAGAAGGGAGGGCAGATTGGGGAAGGGAGTCATCAGAAGAAAACACTTTTGAAAAGGGACAGGGACAAAAGAAAAAATAGAATAAGTGGGGCGTGGGATGGGATGGAGGGAAATATAAGTCAGTCTTTTACAACACGACTTATAGAAGTGTTTGGCAGAACTACACTTATATAACCTATGTTGAATTGCTTGCCTTCTCAATGAGGGTGGGTAGAGAGAAAAGAAGGGAGAAAATTTGGAACTCAAAGTTTTAAGAACAAATATTAAAAATTGTTTTTACATGCAACTGGGAAATAAGACATACAGGCAATGGGGTATAGAAATCTATCTTGCCCTACAAGTAAGGGGAAAAAGGATGGAGGGGGGGATAAGAGAAGAGAGGGCAGACTGGGGGAAGAAGTAATCAGAATGCATGCCATATTGGGGTGAAGGGGAAGGGAGAGATAGGGAGAAATTTTGGAACTCAAAATCTTGTGGAAATGAATGTTTAAAACTAAAATTAATTAATCAATAAAATAAAATAATTTGCTACAAGGGCTGGCTCTTTGAATAAGGACAAGAGGAACAAAATACTGGAAAACTAAGCCGATATAAAAACAAAAATATCTATAATTTTAATAGAGTACTTATTTTTGTGATCAATATAAGAAAATTCTTACACAGTAACTCTCTTACCATAGTCAATCCAGGCTGCATCCCAGCACGTATAGCCTCTATCTGAGTAGGTGTAAACTGAATAGTGTTGCTGTAAACAAAACAGTAGATTAAAACTGATAGAAAATATGGATAAATGACCTCATAACATATGCGAATCACTTGATGAATGTGTGCCATATTAACTATTACAACAGAAATTTAGACCAAAAGAGAAAGGACCTTCTTCCTTAATTATTTCCAAAATCCCTGAATATTACCATGCCCCACCAAAAAGGTGAAGCAGAGCTGAACACATCTTCTGGGGATGATCACCAACACTGTTATATTATCTACGGAGAGTCTTAGGGAAAATCAAGAATAAATCCCCTCTAGTACTGATTAGGGTGCATCTGTCATAGCACTGAGAACCCCAATCACACCCCGAACCACACAAAGAAGGGCCTGAGCTCCAACTCCCAACCAAGGAATACGGTATGACACAAATTAGGTTAAACAAGTAATATACCAGAAACAGTGCTAGATTATCACTAATAGCATACAGGTATGGGTACTTCTGTTTTTCAGGTGATATGGGAATACATTAGACTAGGCAAGATGCTTGTGTTCATAGGATCATTCATATAGAGCTGAAAGGAACTTTTAGAAATTATCTAGTCCATCTCCTCTCATGAGGAAACATTGGCACTAAGATTGTAATTGACTCATCTAAGATCATGAAAGATCTCATACCAGGCCAAGATTTGAATTCAGTATTTCTAATTTCAAATACAGATTTTTTTCTGCTGTACCATGTTGCCTCTAAGACTAAAATAAATTAAATACTGGCTTTTCTCTCCATAATTCCAAGTGTTTCTTTATGAAATATCCTAACGGTAGAATGCCAAAAAAAAAGTATGAGGTATTCTTTTGGTTCCCACATCTGAATAAACATCAGTTTTTACAAGGGCTTTCAGAAGAGTCCATTAACCTAGAGAATTTAAAATGTAGTTGAATTGGTAAGTATAACGACTGCCCAATTGCTAAGCAATAAAGTTAAGGTGATTTGTACCCAATCTAGATATATGTATACACAGTGTGTATATATTACACAGATATAATTGCATAAAGAGACATTACCGTTTTGGTTTATTATAAGGATAAGGACCTCTATTAGGAATAACATGAGGTTCAACAATTAAAGTTTCAGCTTCTTCAGTGTTTTCATCTTCTCTATCTGCTTCTTTCCGTTTCTTCCCTTTCCCATTTCTTATTGGGAAAGTTATCCTGTAACACACAAAATTTAATTACTTTGTGAAAGCTCAAGTTATCTAAATCTATTTTATATCCTGGCTGAATGTTATAGGCCCTAATTTCCAAAGGAGAAAGTGGCACTCATCTACAGCCTTGAGCTATCTTACCTACAGCATCAGCACTACTTTTAAAGATGAACACCTTTCTAGAGCTCAAAGCTGGGCAGCTCGGTGGTGCAGTGGATAGAGCACCACTGCAGGAGTCAGGAGGACCTGAGTTCAAATCTCACCTCAGACACTTGACACTCACTAGCTGAGTGACCTTGGGCAAGTCACTTAACCCCAACCGCCTCATCCTGGGTCATCTCCAGTCATCCTGATGAATATCTGGTCACTGAATTCAGATGGCTCTGGAGGAGAAGTGAGGCTGGTGACCTGCACAGCCCTCCCTCATTCAAAACAAAGCCAAGTGCAAGTCATGTCATTATTTCTCTGATGGCATGGTTGAACAAAGGACGAATACATTCAGAGCGCAAAGCAAAGTAAGACAAGGAGTCAACCACAACCATTTGGGCACTCACTTCCTTTTACCTCTACCCTCTTGAGTTTGGGACTTTCTGACTTTTTTAAACTAACAAATTTGGTTAATGAGATCAATAGGATTTAGAACCCAAAGGGGCCTTAGAGTTCACTCTGCTTGTCCCCCTCATTTTGTTGGTACCAACACAGGGGCTAAATAACTGGCCCAAGAAGACACAGGAAATAAGAATCAGAATGATGATGTGACATTCTTACTACAAGACGAAAGAAAGAATGAGATACAACAAACAGATGGCCTGAGATACTAAGTGAATAAGAGAAAAGTCTCAGGCAAGTTGGATAAATTCTTTGTAGACAATCTGAAGAAAAACTAAAATCAACAAAGGATAAAAGGGGTGAAGTGACTATAGTCTTCATTAATGGGAGTATTCATACTGATAAAAATCAAAGAACCTTCTAAGACCATAGTAAAATGTATTTCTTTAATATTAAATCACACTAGAAAGTGAGTGTTTTGTAATTTATGAGAGTAGAAGGACAGAATTCTCCCTTTTAAAAAAACCCCAAATCATTTGCCTATTTGGGGGAAAGATAACTCAGTAGTTGAGAAATCATTTTTATAGCATATGATATGCTACTTTATTGGAATAATGGCATGTTTGTGTATTCCACAGTGTATTCCACTTCAGTAAGAAGTTATTAACAGCAGCTCTCAGGCAACAAACACTGGCAGAACGTATGGCACCATACTGGATAGCTTTTCTTGATGTTTTCAAATAACACCTATATATAATAAGGTTATCCATGGAACAGACTCAACTAAACAAATTTATAACCACCAGTACCTAATGCATGGCAAAGAGGGAACAAAAACTCAAATAAAATCCTGCCACAATATTCAAATTTTACTTTAGCCAATAATTTCAACCTCCTTCCTTTGGTTGACTACAGAAATGGCAAGAAATCAATTTCTAAAATGCAGTGTTTGAGTCTCTGACCTTACCTGAAAGGGGGTACCTGTAGGGCTGGGTTATCCACAGTAACTTGGACATTATAACCAGGAAAACTGGCTTTTAAGTGATCAATGGAAAGAAATGTATCATTGAAGTCAAGACAGGAAATCTGATTAGGCATTTTTGAGTAATGGGCACTACTTGGGTCTCCATATCCTAGGATGATGTCGTGCAGCCAGTCAGGTACCACACAATCTGTATTCATCAGGTTTCGAATGGTCTCTAATACAGCCTGTCAGTAACAGAAAAAAATGATTGTGTTAACGTGACATCTCAAACATCTGAGCTTCACTGGCATGCAGAAATGGCTCTCTAAACTAATCCAGCATTCCAGAGTGTTTCAGGGCAAGAAGTTATTTTCTGCTGACAGGTGCTTGGCTAGACTGAATCAGCAGCTATATTTTCTACTGATACCAAAGACTGAATTAAACAAAAGATCAAACTTAACTAGAACAGTTTATCCATTAGGAGGTCATTTAGACATAATGACATAAATGAGTTCAGCACTTGGTTCCTAATGGAAAGTAGAGTAATCTGACTCAGGGTCTGCATAGCAACAAGTAAACATCATAGAAAGAGTCTATAAAGAAAAAGCTTCCACTCTGAAACTCTTCAAACTTTCATCTGCCACCCTAGAAAAAAAATTACAAAAACAACCAGAATTTCAGGCAAATATCGTGAAACCCAATAAGCTTGAAATCACCAGACATCAACAGAGAGAACTGTAGTAATATTTAACAAGAAACTCACAGAGGGATAAAAGCAATTAGCAATTGCTAATAACCAATTTCTTTGAAACTGACAAGAGGATCTGCAGGGTCTAAAATCAATCACATTTATGCTATGATATTATACAAAGGAAAAATATTTAAAACAGTGATAATGTTCTCTCTCTCCTTCCAAATGCTTCAGAACTAGAATACAGAATGTTATTTTTCTTCTAAATTTTGATTGAATTTCTTCTACTATTAAACAAGATTCATTAATCATTCCAAAGAACAAAGGGTTGTTTTTATCATGACAACCAAAGTCCAGTATAATTTTACAATGAAGGTCATCTGAAATAAATGGTATAAATAAGAAGAAGACTAAACCGGCCAAATGGAATTTACTAGCACACAACCAAACAGTAATGGATCTGATGTGCCAAGCTCAATGGGGAAGATGATTGCTGGGTACCTGAGTTTGGGAACACATGTAGCAGTCCAGAAGACTGGGCTGCCATTTCCTCACATGTAAAATTAGGCTAGACTAGATATTTTCTCTATTGTTTGATGATTCTCGGTTACAGAATTAGAAGATGTTAGAGCTGGGGACCTGAGCAGGCACTGCCAGATCAGAAGTCCAGCTCTTTTATTTATTCTACCTGTGTGACCTTGGACAAGTCACGTAACAACTCTCTGGCCCACACTTCCTCATCTGTAAAATAAAAGGGCTGCACTAGGTACTTTCTAATGGCCTTTCCAGTTCTAAATATCAAAGAGATGGAAACAATTCAACTGGACCCTTAGACTCGGGAGGCGTTTACCAATTAATATTTCAGAATAAGTAGTAAAAGAGAAATCTTCATTAGCACAACCTTCCATTCCTCTGTACCTAGAATATATGCCTAATAGAGGCTATTTTAGAGCCCAGGTGCTGGGTATAAAGTTAAACCAGTCAATTATCAAGTTAATTTGACGTTTTGGTAAGTTTTCTTGTGTCTATTCACCTATTACAACCCTCTCAGTGATTTTCCCAAGGTCACACAGGTGGCATCTGCCAAAGCAAGGATTCAAACTCAGGGGACAAACTCCAAATTCAGGATCCTTTCCATTGTCACCACACTAACTGTCTAAAGCATTTTCTTTGTTGTTGTTTTTTGATTAAAGGGGCCATCCCTTGAGTAACAACTTAAAGAACCCTATTCATTGAATGGGCTATCTCACTCAAAGTGAGAATGTGATAAGACCTGCCTGAAAGAGCCAGGGTCTCCCATTGCATCCTGGGCCATCTCCAGTTGTCCTGATGACTATCAGGCCACTGGACCCAGATGGCTGAGGAGAAGAAAGTGAGGTTGGTGACCTTGCACAGCCCTCCCTCATTCAAATCAAAGTCAACTGCAAGTCATGTCATCATCCTGATGTCATGGAACTCTTTGAGAATGAAAGAACAAACACAACAACAACTGTCTAAAGTGTTTTCTTTAGTTTCCATTTGCATAATATTCTTCCCCTCCCTGCCCTTTTCCCTTATTTTTAACTTTTCCAGCTCAGTTATATTCTAGATACCAGAACTAAGGCACTATGAAAAGCAAATTTTAACTTAGTATTACTGCCCTCTACTTTATATGAATTTAACTGGAACCAAATTGTGGAGAGAAGAGAATGTGGCTCTCCTAGCAATAAAAAATATGTACGTTTCCACTTTTTGCTATTTATTTCAAAAAGAGAAAAAGGGACAATGGGAATCCCTTAGCTGACGGTTGATGATACAGCTTGAGGAGGAAGGAGGGCAAAGCACTCTGCTCTTCTGGAGAGAGAGAATTTCAATTATAGGAAGTAACCTTAATTCTCAGAAACTTCCTCAGTAATTACAGTATAGAACAGGAATAGCCCTAAGCTGTTGCTTTAACATTATTATGAAAAAAATAAATTTGAAAAATACTTTCCGGGTGCCAAAAGACTAAAGCTTTTAAAGATAAACCAGGGAAAAAACAATATTCTTGGCTATAATGGAAATATATGAAGCCTCTGAATTTAAAGTGATCACAAACACTGGAAAATAGCACTTTTTCCATATCCACAACTACAAAATTACAAACTAAATCACAGAATTACTTTCATATAACTTTAACAACCTATGTTAAAAACAAAAAGGTTATGAGGGGAAGGAGAATAAAGTCCTTACCAAAAATAAATATTTTGGAAATTTGTGAACCTCATTTACCTAAGCTCTCTGTTCCCCTCACCCTCTTTTTCCAAATTAGAAGTCAAAAATCCAAGTTATGCTGATGAATCCTGCTCATACACACAAAGTCTATCAAAAACACAAAACAACATCTCCCCCAAAATAACAGTTCATGGTTCCACAATTCAGATACATTATAGCTTAAATTATTTCTCATGAAACACAGTTATTTTATAGTAAAAGTGTATTTTAATACAGGAGTGAGTCTACTTCCAGCTACAGGTTCTAAGCATACTTCAGTGCTTAATTACTGAAGTACTATAGCTCACTCATTGAAGATTATACTTCAGATTATTATCTAGAATTATGAATGATATACATAAGACATCAAAAATGAATGTTTAAATTTTTAAATCTTTATTACAGAAGTGTATTTATTATACATAACTCGGGCTGGTCAGAACCTGATGGACTTAAGTACTTACTTCACTATGCTCAGTCTCAGTAAGAAAATCGAAAAAAGTTCACCCACTCCCATTTGAATTGTCAATAGAACCAGAAGTTGAAATTCCAAGCAGAAACCAGAGGGATAAGAAGCAAAGCTCCCAAAAGCAAATAAAGATTCTCCATATAAGAAGAGTCTCTGTTATCAAGCTCCACATAATTGATCAGTTCATGGGCATTCCCAGCATGGAAGGGGACATGGTTGGAAATGCTTGCTATTAATACAAGTTTAAGATAGCCAGTAACTCTTCTACCTTTCAGTGACTGCCATGCCAGCACCATCTCCCAGTGATCCCAAGACTTCAAGGAAACAAAAATACGCCCCTGCGAGAAAAGTCTACTTTACAAAAATCAAACTCCAATGAAGTAACTGCCCATGCACAGAACAATAATCTTTTCTGAAAATTCATCCTCCTTTCTGTAGAGTTAATGGAACATGAATATCTTCCCCGTCCACTAACAGGCCCATGTGACCACACCCCACCAATCACAAATACATCTCATGCTGAGTCACACAAAGCCAGCTACACACATGGCCTCTTAAGTCTTTCCACGCTGAGCCAATCAGGTACCGAGTAAAACCATATACATAAAGAGTGTTGAGAAAAGGAGTGTGAAGAAGAAAAGGAGTGTAAAGCATTGAGCCTTGAGAAAATTAGTGGCAGCAGTAACAGGGGCTGGCCAGGCAGCAGGTACTTGTCGAGAAGGAAGGGAACTAGAAAGGGAAACTGGCTGCAGGGGAACCCAGCCACAGGAAGGACACTTAGCTTAAGACTCTTTTAAGTGGCTGTTATTCAGGAGCCTCCTGACTGTGAAAAGGAATTGAGATGGTGCTGCTCCCAGGGCTGGTAATGTGTGTAAATATTTTTGTTACCCCTGTTGAGCCTTGTTTTCCTATATTTCCATAGTGATATTTTTTGTCTGGTCTTAGTGTAGAGAATAAACATTATACTGGTTCAGTTTTAAGTGAAGAGTATTTATTATATGTTGTGATTCAATCCTTAAAATATATATACATATTCACAGCAGTTGCTCATATAGCACTGGCAATACACCTTCCCAAAGAAGGATATTTATTTTCTCTAAATTTTATTTAGAGAATTAATAAACATGCTCAAACTTGATTTTATATTAATAACTACTCTTCTCTGAAGAGCTAAAAGAGCTATATAATTCTGAATACTTTCAATATCCTTGGTAGATGGATCAACAGTCAGAATATAGAAAAAAAAATCTAGCCTTTTCATTCTCAGTGCACTGGCTTTTCATTTACTGGACCCCACCACATGCTGATATTGATCATAGTTTGTATGTAGTTTGAGTTGTTTGAACAGTAGAGGTGATGGGTTGCTAGTCAACCATGGTCCTATAAGGAGCTAGGCTCATTGTTCCTACTGCCCTTTCTTCTCTGTGTGTCCTTCTTTCTTCTATACTCTACTCTCCTGGCACAAGTCAAGATTCTTCTTTGCCTCTGCCAACAACACCAGATGAAGACCAGAAAACAATTTACAGATTATAAAATTGTAGGAAAGAGGCAGAATAACTCAAAAAAAAGGACACATTTGAAGAGGAGAGTTAGACTTGATATAAGGAAAAACTTCCTAATAATTAACACTACCTCAAAGTGAAATGGGCTGCCTTGAAAGTTGGTGGGGCCTTGGCTCATTAGCAGATGGTGACCATTTGTTAGAGATGTTACAGATGGGATTTCTCCTCATAAGTAGGACTTGATGGACTCTGAGATTCCTTCCTTTTCATATTCTGTGACCTATTTGACCTTGGGCAAGTCACTGAATGTCTCTGAGCTTGGAAATGGAGGAAGACTAAGTTATCTCTAAGGTCTCTTCTATTCTCTAAATCTCATAACACTATCTAGATGGCTCAAACAGGAATGAAGCCTAGGGCTGTGACTTTATTAGTTCCAACAAGGGAGTCAATCTCTATCAGGTCATAAAATGCACAGATACTATTTTGAAGGGAGGGGAAAAAAAGATGATATCAATAAGAGTTAGTTTAGAGATTAAACACTGAATCAAATAGTTCAGAGAGTCTTTTAATAAACTGTCATACAGATTATGGTGAGTCAGGACTAACTAGAGTGTGTCTGGAAAATGCTGTCTGAAGGACAAATTTTAATAGAAAAGACTCTTCTACTCTAATGGTAGGTATTGGCTGAGCAAATGGCTCAGAAAAAGGAAAAGCTATACCTTCAATAGGGCTCTCTTGACTTTTGAGTAAAATTAAGCAGTTTACATTTGAAAGTCACCAAACTCACTCACAAGAGTCTTCAAAGGACAAAGATTTTCATTTGGGTTTCTCCATTTTAAGTTATGCACTAAGCTTTTAAAGTAATGCTTTGTATTAAGGAAAGAGGTTTCTTTCACCAACCATTTTCACTTGTCAGAAGCTAGGTTTCTTCCATTTGTTACCCACTTTATCGTGTATAAAAACCATTGTAAGCCTAGAGTCCCTTGTTAACTATCATGCTGCATACCTTAAAGTTGTTTTCCTTTGGTTTTCTCCTCATGATGATGTTAAAAGTCTCATACACATCTTCTCCTCCATTCTGGATAGTATTGGTCATATCTTGTTGATACTGGTTTGGATCAAGAAATACTCTATAGGTTCTAGAATCTCCTCTTAGTCTAGGTTTAGGTTCAGGTCCTACACACACAGAAAAATAAACCAAATTAAACAAGATGCATTTGAAAAGGTACTAACTAAAAAGCACTTAGTACCTAAAATAAAAATAATCATGTTCAAGAATGCTATGACCACTGTGATTTTCCTCCCGTTCTTCCCCCTAAACTTTATTCATCCAAAGTCTACCTTACCCTTCCAAGTTCAGCCCAAATCCCTTTTCCCCATGAGGTCTCTCCCAGCTGATACATAATATCTGCTTTCTCTGGGCTCACACAGCATTCACCAGAGGCACCATTGACAGGATATCACGTATCACAGACATTTTTGTACATGAATATCTCTCCCAACTGTAAGATTCTGAAGGGCCAGGGACAGATTCTATACTTGTTTACATCTTCTAATGCACTTAATAAAACATTACATATAACAGATCCCTAAATATTTGCTAAACCAACAGATTTCAGGGTTTAATGAACAGTTTTTCCTATTCATTAAAGTCTGCATACTATCTACATCTCTCATCATAACATACTTCCACAGACAAATCTCATGTACATGAAACAAAATTCTAAATACACTGAAATGTAGGGCTGCTAAAAGGCTAACAGTCACAAATACAACTCCTATCAACTTATCTTCCTCCTTCCCCTATTTTTCTAATTCTTCTACTCTCTCTTTTTAAAAAAATTTTTTATTTTTTAGTTTTCAACAGTCACTTCCATAAGCTTTTGAGTTTTAAATTTTCTCCCTCTCCCCTCCCCAAGATGGCATGCAGTGATGTAGGATAAATACGCATATGCACACGCACACACACATGCACACGCACTCATATCAAACTTATTTTCACATTACTCACGTTGTAAATAAGAATTAGAACCAATGGGAGGAACCACAAGAAAGAAGAAACACAACAACAAAACTGAGAGCAGACAGTCTGCATTCAGACATAGCCTTTTCCATCCTGAGTCTTTTGGAGCTGTCATAGATCTTAGTCTTGCTGAGAGGAGACAAGTCTGTGAAAGTCAGTCATCACACGGTACGGCTGTTGTTAGGTACACTGTTCTCCTGGTTCTGTTCACTTCACTCAGCGTCAGATCACACAGGTCTTCCCAGGTTTTTCTGAGGTCTGCCTGCTCATCACTTCTGACAGCACAACAGTATTCCACCTTCTGCTCTCTTAAACATGGAGATTCTAATTCTAGCCACATATTCAATTTTTTTTTCCACTGCCCTTCTATGGTGGAGGGTAACTCCATCAGAGTTCTCAGTAACCTAACCAACACAAAATCATAATTGGGAGGCAAAAGTATGTCCAAAACAGGGTTCTGTACACTTCGTATTAGCTTTTGTCACCTAGCATTCAATGCAGCACAGTATATAATGTATCATAACTAACATATATGTGATATTATATCATCATATATGTAATATAAAATGATGCCTACTCTAGCTTAGAAACACCATGGCATGATGGAGTGACCAGTCAATGGAATCAGGAACACCTGGGTTTGAGTCTAGCCTCTGATATACTGCCATGTGGGCAAGGCACTCTAACAGTATAAGGTGTATATATATATATGGACTGCTGATCTGCAGAAGTGGTGGGAGTTTCCACTGCAAAATTCCTTTTTACTGATGAAACCACAAGTCCTGACAAAATAACAAACACTGATACTTATACAGCAAAATATCTTAGATATATTATCTCGGATAATCCTCAACAACAGCCAGCTCTAGCTTAATGTAAGTGGACCATTCTGCACACCTGCCCAGCCCCTTAGGCCTCCACAGAGCCCCAACCCCTCTACGGTCCTGCAGCCCCCCACAGACGGAGCTGCGTCAGTGCCTACTCCTACCCCCACCACAGCCCAAGCAACTTCAGTGTCTGGTGGCCCCCAACCCCAGCCAGAGTGACTTCAGTGATTAAGCAGAAGACCACTAGCAGGGCTACAACAGTACTGCCACCTCCTCCTACCAGAAGCTGAAGTCAGAGCCCAGGTCAGCAAAGCGTCCTGCCACCCACAGGCAGTCAAATTTGCCATAATGTGAATTTACATAAAGCAAGAACTGTCTGTACTCTAGGAATTATTATCTCCATTTTACACAGACGAAGAAACTGAGGATGAGAGTGATTAAATGACCTGTACACAACCAACAAGGGTCATAGATGGGACAAGGTCTTTCAAACTCTATTCAATGAGTTATTATCTGAGTTATAGTGGCAAAAGTCACCATTGGTGCCACAGCCAATAGCTCAAGGGAAGCCATGACTGTCTGGTCAGTAGCTGTAACAGGAATTCTGACTGGGACAGGGAGTTAGAGAGTGTCTACATTCTCTTGGAATCAGTTATAAAATAATGAGGAGTTCATGCTACAGTCTAAAGCAGTGGTATCCAACTTAAACGAAATGGAAGCCTGTAGGGTCATGTACTGACATTACCTATGTACTGTTACATATATGTGTATACACACACAGGCATACACACACACAGACACACACACACACACACTTTTTAAATTTTGTTAAACATTTCCCAACTCCATTTTAATCCGGTTCAAGCCACACTCCAGACTTTTGCAGGTCACAAGTCTGACACCTCTGGGAAGTGTCTCAATGAGCATACTATAAAACTGAGCCAACTAGTAGACAGACAAATGAGACAAATATATGATGGAGCAGAAGTAATCTGAAAAATTTTAAGAGATTTTAAGATACAAATTGTTCATGTTATATAGCTAAAAAGCCAAGTGCACTTTTTCCATGCAAAAATCTTTGCCCAAAAGTAACAATATATCATCGTACCATCTTCAATGACACGCCCTCTATCATCCAGCATGCCCTGGATTTCACAGCCTCTGACATACACCAGGCCAGTTTGCTCAACAAAAGGTCGCCTCCGGTCAAACTTGGTGCCGTAGGGCTTCGTGGGTCGTACCGTAATTAAAAAACAGACATCATGCTTGCGCAAACCTAGTTAAAAGAAGACATTTTTCAAGTTATTTAGCTAGCATGTAATTTTTACTATTATCTTTTGTCTAATTGTGGACTAAACCTATTTTTTGGTATGACAGTAAAAACAATAAATGCTAAATGTCATTAATAAGTTAACCACCATACTAAAGAATACCTTCTATAGTAAACATGACTATAGTTGATGTCTTTCATGCCACCTTTCCTACCTTTTATCTGCAATAAATATGGAAATTTTTCTTAATACAAATGAGGAAAATTTGCACCATAACCTAATTTCTATGTTAACATAATAGATTATGTATGTCACAGCTGCAAAAACTGGATCTTTGTCACATTCCCACTATCAGTTCACGTTCCACATTTAGAATTTCGCTATGTGGCCAAAAATATGGCTGGTGTGCAAACTGACGAAATAATATTTAGAAATTCTGTCAGTTAAAGATAATCTATCAGCATCACTTCAAGGAAATATTTTTAACGATGTGACTTGTCTCAAAGACCAACTAAAGTGTAATTCACCAGACAAAAACTCTTGATAACATTATCTCTACCAAGCTTATGGAAAAGAATATGGGGTTTCAGTTTGTGAATGTTAAAATTTGAAAACACAGAACAAAATAAGGTATTTATGTTAAATCTAAAGTTTCTCAATGATTACACTATAAAATGCATCCAACTAGTTTCTCCAGTTTTATTAAAGGGACACTATTAAGACAGGGAATCTAAAATTAGACTACACAGTATGTAACGTCAGACCATCTGCTAGCACTCCTTTCCTGATCTGTTCTCATGAACCGGCTTCGCACTAATGAGAATGTACATTTCATCACCCTGCTTGCTCAAAAACTTGACAGCAAAGTTTCAGCTAGCTCACCCAAAAGAGCAAACAGGGATTGCAGTTAACACCATCTCACAACAGTGGTCCAGGATGTGAAAACAAGACTACCCTAAATCAAAGCACTGTTTTGGTAGCATGTCAAATGGGAATAAAGCTAAAAATACCAAATCCATTCCAGAAAACTGATTTCACTGTTGTCTATTTCTCAAAAGAATTTAAGGACTCTTCCTATATAACAAAGCAAGAGGAATTAGTGGGGACATAGGCCTGGATTTTGGATCCTAACTTGCAGGGAGACTATCCACATCATTAGTATCATTGATAAAACCTTAAGACTAGAAGGAAGATGATGGGCTCCTACTGTCACAGAAGTCCCTAGTGGAGCATCCATCAACCAACCAACATTTACTAAATGCCTACTATGAGCCAAGTACTATGCTTGAAGATACAGATACAAAGACAAAGAATGAAATAATCTAACAGATACTTTATAAAATTCGTCCTTATGTTAAGCCAAAATCAGCTACTCTTTGAACTTATTTTCCAAACCCTAAACCTCTATTGAGTGCATGCACGCGCAACACACACACACACACACACACACACACACACACCATTACAAGCTATAGACTTGTAAGTTGGGGGAGGGGAAAATACATACATACATACACCCATGTACTCACCAATTTTCATGATTTTCTACTGACAAAACAAAGTACAAAACTATCTGATATGTTGTGAAGCATACAGACTCTTAAGTATTATATGCCAGACCCACTTAACAGTACAATCTAATACAAAAAATCATTACACTCCCCTCCTTTAAAAAAAATAATCTGAAGTAGTTCATTGGAGTGATCTCATCAATGTGGGATATTCCAACTCCAAAAGTATGGATTCTAATTCATCCTAACATCATTCTGCTTAACATTTGTGTATTAACATGAATCCCCCATAGCAGGTTTATCCCACTGGCTGGGAATCTCCCTCTAGGTCTCGGAACATTACATGGCCATTTGCCAGACATCTTCGTGCTATGCCGTCTAGGCTTCAGACCCTACTTCCATCTGGAGCTGACGGTCCCAAATCCTATTATCCTGGGCTCAGAATGGCAGGCTCTTAGCTTAACCTGCCTGGTCTCAGGACCATGAAGTCTTCTTGACCATCTCTATGCCGTGCTATCACTCATATACCCAACTCCATTCTAGCTAAGAATGATATTCAAAACAACACTGTTATTCCTAATAATGACATGCCAATCAAATGCCCTATGATTCCACTATCCACTCTGACTCCCCCATACGTTGTCTTCTCCTAATAGAATGTTAATGTCCCTATGGAGATGGATGGTTTTGCTTACTTGTATTTTCATCCCCAGCACTTTGCACAGTGCCCAGGACACTGTAAGGACTTAATAAAGGCCTTCATTCATTCATTCATTCATTCATTCATGTACCAGCAGAATACGAAGAATGTCTGTTAACCCTTGCTCTCATTACATGATCGGTCAATTTTCTTGTTTGATCACCTATCTCTTCCATGACTTGTATGTATTTTGTGCCATTTCACGCTTTCCCACAAATAATACCCTGGTGCCAATATCAGACATAAGCCAGAATCTGACCTGCAAGTCTGACCATAGGTGTAAATAACTCTATTAAGCAATCTTTCTTGGTTTGGACTATATATATTTTTTTATCCTTTAAAAAATAATATTATGATAAACTGCCTCTGCTGTATGAGGACCAGTCCAACTGGACTTAGTGATGAACAATTTGGCTATGAAAATTCATGAAAAAACATATAAAACAGATATATATAATGTGTGATCTCTGGTCTGTTTCTACAGAGACAGCAGCAGAATAGCAGAAAAAAGAAAGAGAAGAATTAGAGGTTTTAGGCTTTCTAAAAACACCAATTAAATTATTGTGATTTACTCGCAGAATCTCAGAGCTCTAAGTTATATATAAGCTCTAAGCTATATAGTCCAACCCAGATCTGAACAAGCCACATTTCCCTCCAACATCCCGAGTGTTTATCTAGCTTCTGTTTGAAGATCACAGTGAAGAGAAATCAGCTACTCTGGAAGGAAGGCTCTTTGAGGGGAGGAACTTCTGAAGAGTTTGAATTGTTATAAAGCTTTTTCTTTTACCAAAGGTACCATTATTCCTACTTCTGCCCAAAAACCTACATCTAATCTTTTTTTTTCTACATAATAGTCTTTCAAATACATATCTGATGACAGCTATTGTGTTTCCCCCCTAATTCAGATGGCCAGTATGGATCCAGATCCTCAAAGAAAGGCCTCGCACCACTCCAACATGGGCCTCAGGCACAAGACTGGGACCTGAGCTCAAGACCTAGGACCACACCAACCTCTGACATAATGACGAGGCCATGGGCAAATTACCCAACCTTGCAGAGCCTCAGTGTTCTTCATGTGTAGTCTCCATTTCACAGGGCTGTTGTAAGGATCAAATAAGATAACTTAAGTAAAGAGCTTTGAAAACCGTAACCCTTTGTTTCCAGTTTCTAAGCAGTTCTTTATCCATGACCAAATCCTTCCCTCTAATACATGATGACTCAATTGTTAAATAATCTTTGCTGTAGGATCTTGAAAAAGGCTTTCTGAAGGTCTAAATAAATTAAAACTACCGATCTCCCTGTGTCTACATGCTAATTTACTCCATCAAAGAACTCTAGTAGATTAGTCGGTATTAATACATTTATTTCTTTCCAAACACTCACAGATTGGTAATGTTTAATTAACTGTTCAATGATCCTGTGTTTCATTATAAATTCCAGAATTTTTCTCCAAATAAAAAGATAACTCAATAATATATAATTTTAGGATATACTTTCAGACCCTTTGCCTAGACAGGTGTTGCTGTGGTGACAATACATCAGGTCTCTGGGATAATGATTGTTTGTAATGCCACATTTTCACCAACAGTTCCACAACAAGAGGCAGAGTAGCCATGGGGAAAAAAGTGACAGTTGTTAAATCATAGGACTTTAGTGCAAACCCAAGCTTGGCCTCTTGCTACCTTCCTGAAACTTAGGATTCTCCTTTGGAAAATCAAGGGGCTGGAGGACATCACCATTAAGATTCTTTATAGTATAAACCTATGACCCACTTTAAATTTTTTCATTGAGTTCCTTCAAAATTCTTCATCTACTCTTAATTGGTCCCTCATACTGTTGTCATCAAGGGGTCAGCAATTTTTCAAAAATATTTTGCCAAACTTTTTAATCCAATATTTTTACAACTTCCTCCCCCTTCATTTTCAACATTATAGTCAGAAATTTCAACAAAGCAACATCCTCCACTCTTGAATCTTTTGCTCCTTTGTTTTTTAGATGACCCCACCCCGGGTCAGCAACACTGATTCCCTTCTTCAGTCTTGCTTAATGAATCCAAGCTAATTGGGTCAATTACCACACCATCTATCCTCATCCAGACCCTGATAGCTGCATGGCCATCTTTTATACATCTCTGATTATTTGCTGATCACACTTTGCAGAGAGGAATAATCTAAACCTTTTCTCCCAGTCCCTTAACTCTAACTCTACCTCCCCTCTCTAATCCAAAAGATGACTATTTTTCCAAGACCAATGAGAACTATATGATTTCCTCACCTCCAATTCTTCTACAAAATTTCTTCATGTGTTCAATCTCTTCCTTTTCTCTGGACTTAGGGAATAAAATGGCCTAGCTCCTGTCCAGAATTCAACCCTTTATTCATGCCCTAGATGCCCTGCACTCTCTTTCACAATGGTACCTGATAACCTCTTTCTCATCTTCAATCTCACCTCAGCTGGCCCCTCTTCCTCCACTTAAAAAACAAAAATACTTTGCTTTTCTCAACTGCTTTAAGCTATTAACTTTTATCTCCTCTCCCCTTCCCTACTAGATTTCTGGAATGAGAACTCTCCATTTGCTTCCACTTCCCTATTACCCACTGATTATTCAACCTAATGCAATATGGCTTCCATACCCATGGATCCAATGAAACTGCTCCCTGAGGTCACCAACATCCACTTAGTTGTTAAAAGCCAATGGCTTCTTCATCTTTCTGTCCCTTCCTTCACAATGATTCCCATTGGCTTCTGTGACACTGCTCTCTTGGTCCTTCTCCTGTTTGATCACTTCTCTTTCCTCTAGCTTATCTCCTTAGCCCACAACATAACATCATAACACACTGATTCTTCCCTAAAGAGGATGTTTATATTAATGCATACATAAAGCCCCAAAACAATTTATAGGTCCAAATAAACCCCAGATACAATTTACAGGTCCAAAATAAATGATAAATGTCTGATTCTGGGTGTTTTAGGACAACATTAAAAGTAGAGACTATTAAAACCCTGAAAACAAGTGTTCCCTTATCTTAGAAAGAATAGGCATTTTCAACATTACATTTGACACAAATGTATTACCCTTCCTCTGATATCGCCTTAGTGAAAGAAACCTGCATTACCACCTGAAAAGTAGAAGTCAACTTTAGTGTTTGAAAAACAAGAATACCTTGCCATTCATCTTTGATTTGGTCTCTGACATTCAAATTAATGGTAACATCTGCACGCACGCGGGTTGGCCAATTTTCACCAATGTTGGGTTTGGCAACTTCAACTACAGTGAAAGCCACAATGGGCTGAGCCATTCGAGCCCAACCACCAAACACCACACCTCCATACTCCGACTGCCTGAAAACCAAGAGGGAGAAATGATTAATTACACCAACAACAGTTATACTGCTACAGCAGTATCACAAATAAGTTTTGTGACCAGCTACCACCTAAGACCAGTATAGTCTTACTCCTTAGTATAAAGTTTCATAAAATTTTTCATCTCAGTCAAAATATCTTGCACTCTGCTATCCCTTCATTATAATAATGATAAGCTTCTAAAGAAAATGCTTAGGAAAGAGGAAAGAAAGCAATATGGGGGAAAAGATCTTTCTATGCAAGAAAGGGTCCTCACAGAGTTGAATCAAAGTTATAAGAGGATATAAGCCAACAAGACAACATGTGTGAATTTCCCCTTTATTTAATGCCACACAAACTTCTATTTAAGAAATGTGATTAGGGACTTAAAAAACACTTTGTATTGTTAAAACCAACAATACTCAGAACCAAACAACAGTATGACAAGGAAACACTCTATCCTTTCCTTGAAGATGGAAGCTGTAATGTGAAATCTGCAGAAGCCCCTCCTTCAGTAGGAAACGAATGACCAACAATGACATGCTGAAGGACACAGAAAACCTGTGCCCTTAGTGGAGGTTTCTAGTGTCATCAGCAAACAGTGAAGGTGATCCTTTAGAAGTGCAAATCCATAACACCAAGGAAAGGAAAGGGGGTGAGGGGAGAGTTGTGTTTCTAAGGGATGGAAAATTAGCTCTGGGATCCAATAACAACACTGATGTTTGAGACAGTTTCTTTAAGACTGGTTCAGAGAGTGCTTAGATTCTGGTGGAACCAGTCCCATATTTCCACTCATAAAATGTGATGTTAAAAATAGAGATTTCTTATAATCCTGGCTATCCTCCCTTGCTGGCTGAGCAGTCTCAAAACATGGTCTTTACAAGTGCCAAATAAAAATACATTTTCCTGAGTTGCCATCTCCAACATTCATGAATATTGAAAGGAGACTGGAACCTTTAAAATTTCATCATTTTTATCGCCTCATACTGGCCAACTAGAATCAATGGATTAAAGTTCTATCTTACAAATGTGAATGAATGTTATTTTCTTTCCCCCTACAGTAGCTATTTCAAAACAGTATCTAAAACTCTCCTTGATTAATAGAACACAAGACTGTGGGATCTAAGTAGAAAATAAGTGAATCACTGACGAATCCTAATTCAAGGTCTGAGACATGTCTATGGCTAGACTCAAAATCAGGACCTACCAGTTCAGGGTAGACATAAACTTGGGGCAGTCGCTCTACAGGGAGCCCAATATCCCTCCACCCACACTCATATAATGGGCAATAATTGCAGCAGCACAACTGTGGGCAGGGAGTAACAGATCAGCCAGTGGGTTCACAAATTCCCAACTGCCAGCCACATCCCTGCCTACTGACTCAACTGATTATTAAGTCAAAAATACTTTCCTTTAAATGCTATGCTTTATGGTCTCATCCAGAATAACTTTTCACACAGTAATTAATGGAAAATGTAGGGCTATGTATGAAGGGTAGCAAGAGAAAAAAAACAGACTATGATCATAAATAACATCTATATCGTTACCACCGGAAAATACTGGAAGTTACCTGAATCACTTTACAAGCAAAGAAATGGAAGCCCCCAGCAGAGAATGCTCTAGCAGATTCAAAATATAAAAATAATGAAGCTATTTCTATGTGAACTTGTAGACTCTGATACATGTTGATAAAAATGTCGGTCATATTTCAGGAACAGGACAGAAACTATCTTATTCCAGATATAATGGATGATAAGTAAATAACTTTATAAAAGTGGCACCTTAACTTACAAATTCCTTGGGAACAAATCTTTCTTTTTATGAAGTCAGCAACATCTAAATAAAAATAAAATCTTGATAAATAATACAAAGCATAGAATTTTGTGTTAACCTGCTGAAGGCCGAGCCGCAAGGGCTGATGGCAACGGTAGAACATGTACACGTCCCTTCATCACTGGAGTCACCTGCTCTAGCTCCGTTTCCTGACTAGTCTCCTCCTTTTAGAGTTTTCCACAGCCTTCACTACCCCTTTGCACTCCAACTTTAATAGAAGATATGACCCTAAAGCAGCAAAACTTTAATGCCTTCCCTTGATCCTAAGATTTTCATATGTGTATCTTACATTTTCTGGAGCACTTGACATTTTATTTAATGAATTTTTGCAACATAATTCATCCCTCCCACCTCCATGTGATACCTGAGAACTAATGCCTATGCCTCCCAAATAATTTTCAAATCTAGTTATGAAGTCAGTCATATAAGAAAGTATAACACTGCAAGGAGTCCTCATGGTTTAAAAGAGATGTCGAAGTACTAACCAAGGCTTCATTCTGCTGACTCCATCTTCAATATCCTGTCTTATTTCATATGTTGACTCTAACCGGAACAGATTGAAGTTTCTTAGCAGGTAGTCATGAAGAGTCAGAAACTGCAAATTTAGCTTGGGAAGAGCCAGACAACCTAAAAGGGAAGACATAAGGCATGGATGTACCTTCTGTTTTACGTCTTATAAAAATCTCATTAATAACATACAGCAACACCTTGTTCATTTGTATGGTGGATCAGACTTAACACCTAGGAATTACATACAGAGTAAAAAAAAAAAAAAAAGAGAGTCTATACGTTAAAAGACAAATTATTGATTCTGTGAGCTATAGCCACCAGAAAATGGTAACTGGTTTTCCATGAAAATTAACTTTGATGATGTGTTTTTTGGACTACACTGGTGATTATATCAGTAGAGAGAACACTCAAAGAGGAAACTTTATCTTTCCAATACAGTCATCCCTGTTCCTCACCTTAGGAGTTGTGTCTGGCCCTAAGAAGTAAAGGGACATATGGCCGGCAGGTTTAGAACCTAGGTCATCCTGATTCTGAGGCTGGTCCTTTATCCAGTATGCCTCACTGCCTATCAGGAAAATGAGTACATTACAAAAAAATTCTCTTTGCCAGGTGAGACTGACCTTTGAACATAGTTCCTGAGCGCCAAAAGAGACTTACGGCCAGCAGAAAATTAAATGAGTTGATGTGCTGCAGTAGACCCACCATATAGCTCTACAATGACATAATTCCTTTCTCCTGAACAGTTCTGTAACTTTTAAGTTCCCCATTAACTCTCTCTGGAGCTAAGGCAGAAAAGTCTTTAGAACACTGAATGCTAAATGGAATCTAGTTCTCACTTAGCTGGCTGACTTGAAAAAGAAGCAGCATCATAACCTACAAACACAAATTTTCCAGAAATCAGACACATTCCCAACTCTTAGACGTTCCCCACCCAATTAATGTTCCAATAGCCATTTCACACCTTTTCTGAAAGTAGCACAGATCTGTAAGAACACTGTAATTCTAAGGCTCAAAACAAGTTGAAGCTAGCAAAGGGTGTCAAGTATAAAAAGAGATTTAAAGTTTTCATTTAATTGACTTCTGCTGGTAACAAGATGATGATGAAAGAAAAGGACCATTCAAAATGAACAAGATGAAGAGTGTTATTAGAAACTATTTTATCAGAGGTAAGGACAAAAACAAGTAACTTTAAGGAAAATAAACATTCCAGAACTTGCAAATCCAAATGAAGGGTTCCCTCTCCAAAGAAATCTTCTTCAGAGCTATCTATCTGTTTTGTTACCACTGTTAAAACAGAGGCTACATCACGCAGGACCCAAAGGTTCTGCTGAGGAAAGGGGGCCTCAGCAGTGAGCTAGTCCTTACTGTTAACTTTACCGATGAAGAAACAAAGGCCCAGAAGAGTACGATGATTGCGTGATCACAATAATGACAGCTGATATTTACACAGCCCTTGCTATGAGCCACGCACTGTGCTAAGCACTTCATAAATAGCGTCTCATTGGGTGTTATTATTGTTCCCATTTTACAGATAAGGAAATGAAGGTTACACAGCAGAAAAACAGAGATTTTAACCCAAGTTTTACGACTCTCAAGTCCAATGTTCTTTCAACTGAACTACATCCTTAGAAGTGGCGAATCTTCATTCTTTGATAGTTGAGTTTAATTTTCTGAAATACTCTAAATAATACAAGCTAAGTCTGATGAATGAGATGCTGATCAAACCGGCTCATACCAGCTTGGATTAAAAACAAAGGCATACCCATAAAACTGTACATTTTCTTACGTGGCTTATAAATCAGAGTTCCAAAAACTATCTTGGACAATGAAAAAATAAATGAAGTAGATTAAGTTTTCTCAAGAACATAGGTCTAAAGCTAGAAGGAACCTCAGAGGCCATCCTACCTAACCATTTCACTTTATGGTTTAAGAAACTGAAGCCCAAGTTCGTTAAGTGATGTGTCCAAGGCCACAAGGTTGGGAAGCAACAGACGTGGTACTTAAAACTCAGATTCTTTGACTCCAGAGTCTATGCTAAGGTAATTATTATGAAGAATTAAAATCATTTCAATATATGTTTGAGTAGCATTGTTAAAAGTTAAGTTAATAAATTTAATAAATATCCTAGTCTCACTAGATCATGTACTTTCTAGCTGTCAAAGATAAACTTGAGAAGCAGAATTATTTTCTTGACTAATAAAATACAACTGTATTTATTCCCAAGTTCCATTTTTAAACCAAATCCCTCTACTTTTTCTTTGCACATACCTTCTCCAGAATAATACTCAGTTGGGACAATATTTTCATCCCAAATAATTTTCTCAGTTGGATACAAAGGCATCTGGTTAAGCTGCTGAATTTGAGAAATTCGACGTTCATGACGGGATACCTATTTTTAAAAAAAAGAGAAAGAGTTATTTGTCAGTAGAATCAATCCATTAGAAATCAAAGGAGAAAGGCTTTCATGTCTGTAAGCCATTATGAAACCATGGAATATACAATTATTTCTTTTGCTTTTTATTTTTTCAAATTTATATGATTTCCTTAATCAAAAGTCAGAAATGGATCTGTATGGCTTTTAGAAGTAAATTATTTTCATCAGTAGGTTTTTTATATTTGAGATGAATTTTAAGATTACCAGGGTTGTTTTCTTCATAATGATTAAGATACTCATTAGGCAGGGGGAAAATTAGTATTTAAAAATCCATCCCAAAGACTAAAATAAGTTTTTCAAATCAAGAATCCTTTATTTGAAATCAGTACTTATTCATTACTAAATGACTTTATTAAAAACATGTTTGTCACAATAATTCTATTTTATCTTATGGAATGGAATCTACTACTGACAACAACAGTTGTTCACAACCTGACTTAATATGGCAGACTTTAAAATATCAGAAAATAGTCGAAGGAATTTTTAGAAAGCAGTTATAGTCAAAAGAATGATTTGGAAATAGGAGGAGAATAAAGCAGGTCTGCTCCCCAGATCATATTACCCCATCTGAGACAATATATCAATAGCAAAATATTTTCCATGTGTTTAATATACTTTTACTTCACAAAAAAAAAACATCTACTAGGTATTTAAAAAGCCCTCAGAGAATTCTACCAAGCGTAGCTTAAACACCTGCCACAAAGGCTTAAACATTTGGCACTGAGACTTTAGACAGTTCTTTGGAACTAACTTGAAAACTAGTTTTGTCTTCTTGAAAACCTCAGTATATTAGCTTTCCGTTGAGATAAGAATTATTAAGAGCTACATTAAAATTGCTAGCTTGGAGCCAAATTTCTCCATAAAATCTTAGGTTGGAAAGAACCTTAGTGATCATCTGGTCCAATCTCTTTACTCCATGAAGGAGTGATTATAATACACATTCCTGACAAGGAGTCCTCTAGCCTCTGCCTGAATAGTCCAAATTATAAGGAATTTACTACCTCATAAAGCACCCAATTTCCCTTTTGGAGAGCTCTAAATGTTGAGACGCTTATGCTTTTACTGACCTGATCTTTGCTGTGTCTCTGTACTGTAAATTCATTGGTCCCAGCTCTACACCTCTGGAACAAAACAGAAAATCTAACCCCTCTCCCATATAACAACATGCCCTTCAAATATTTAAAGATAGCTATCAAGTCACTCCTTGACTCTTTCCCCTCTCCCATCATTCTTTTCTACAGATTAAACAACTCCAGTTCCTTCAAATATTCCTCATAACAAGGTTTTGGAAAGCCTCAATATCCTAGTCATTTCCCCTTGCACCCTTTGAATACAGCACCCAGAATCACACTGATTCTGTACAGCATACATTTATAACAGAGTCTATCTTCCCTGAAGTCCTCTGCCCCAGGGCCTCCACAGGGGATGGAGGTGAATCTGTTATTAACATGCCAACAAAGATGTAAGTTCTTGCAGGTCCTACCAAGATGGAAAAGCTTAGAATATGGGATTGTAGACATGCTATATCTATCAACTTAAATATGGAAAGACTCATTGCCAAAACATTTGGCACTTGTTTTGGCCAAAGTCTCTATGAACACCTCCTCCTACAGTAGACTACTGACAGACCCATGCCAATGAGTCACAAACCTTTTTAAATCATGAAGAATTCAATTTAAAAGCTTAGTAAGTTTTTAGACAATCATTTTACAATATGGACTCATTTTAGACTATAAAGATGAAGGAGTTTTCATGTTGCAGTCACATAAAAAATAGTAGTACCACTAACAAAAATAGGAAAGTTGGGAAAAAAGGCTGAATATAGGTAAAGGTTCAGTTTTATAAAGACTAAGCTTGAATTCAGTGGAAATATCTAGATGAAGATACCCAAAAGGCAGGAGAAAGGGAAAAAACAGGGTGTGGTGACTTCTTCTAAGTCATAAACACATTTTTTTTTAAAAGCATAGAGCTAGAGTCCTGTCATGTGTCACTCAAACCTTCCCTCAGGGTTAACAATAATACATTATTTAAAGCACTTTAGGTATAGCTATAAACTCATTCAGCTGTGTCATTAACCTGCCTATCATTAACCTCCATCCTGTCCACAAGAACATCAGTTAAAACTCTGTCAAAAACACTGATGAAATCCAGGCACTATTTCTAGAGCATTAACCTAACCCACAAGTCTATTAATCCTACCACCCCCAAAAAGGAGGGAGGCCCGCTGGTACTAATCACTTCGTTTGTCCGTAAGCTCTGTTTGCACGTGTAACATAAAGAGCTGATAGGGCAGATAACGAATGAATGAAAATCCTATTTGCTGAGTGCTCCCATGGGACAAAGACTGTGCCAAGTTAACAGTGCCGGACTTTCAGAAAGGCTACAAAAGACTGGCCTAACATTCAGCTGATCTAATTACTCCTGAGAGTCTCATTAGCTCAACATCTGCAAGAGGGAATCAAAGTAAAAAGAAGCTGAGACACTTTTTTTAAAAACATAATTTACCAGCAATTCCAGAAGAAATTCCTTGTCAAAGGTGGTTTCTTCCTTTTCAGGGAGGGCTGGCAATAAGCAGAGATACGATGCCACCTGGTGGAGTGTGTTTGAACTGCAACACAACAAAAACTACCCTTAGTATACAAGTTGATCATAATTGCGTACTGTGTTTAATATGTGAAGAATACATAGTGCCCAGATTACGACAGGCTGCTAGCTGGAGAGCTCCTTCATTTAATCCATTAATTCACACATGTTAGACAACCACTGAATACAGACAGTGGTCTGTAGGCAGATCCGAATACGAGTAAAGGAAGGTTTGGATCGCACTTAAAAAAAATCCAAAGAGCTTGCCATGATCCCACGTAGCTCCTTGCTGCAAGAGCCTAACATCCTCCTACTGGTGTTACAGGGCTGCAAACAGTGAAGCGGCTGCTTTATGAAGAATAAAAATGGCAGGTGGCCCAAAGGAGTATGGCAAGTTGAGTAGTAAGTAGAAACAGGTTGTGGCATATTTTTGAGAAGTGCTAAGGGTGGGCTTTGCCTCAAAGACCTTTCTACGTGGAAGCTTAGGTCGCAGTAGCAAGAAAACTCTTGTAAGGGACTGAGGCTAAATCATGAATATAGCAATATATAGATGTGAAGCTGCTGCTCAAGGACACCTGCCCATGAAAAAGGACAGCGACTATGCAGGTGACATGAGAGTAACTGCAAAGGGGGCAAAGACCAGCAGAGGCAGGACATCCAGGACCAAGGACCAAGTGACATGTGGGGAGGAATAAGGCATGATGATATCACGCTTTACCAGGAGGAAGTGCTTTCAAAAGGGAAGAAGCAGAAATCAGGCTACAGGAGAAGTACAAGGGATCTCCACAGCATTTTGCAAGAGCTACTTGGGAGTCCATAAATGTGTAACTATCTGTGGCACCTCGATGTTACTGAATGAACATGGATTTCTCTAAGACATGGTAGAGAGGCCACGACAAAAATGATCCTAGAGCTGATGAATCAAACAAAGTCTTGTGTGTAAGATGCAACATAAAAAACACCATCAAGTCATGAATGTGCAGAAAGGAGATGGGTTGGTTATGTACTGAGAACAAGAGGGAGTAGAGGAAAAGCCTGAGTGTTTCAAGGGTAAATCCTCCAGGCTATATTTGTGGACATGCATGTCACCCAGAATGAAGAGCAGATGATAAATGGGCAACAATCTGCAAAGATGATAAGATTACAGTAGTCTTAATGCTGAAGAGGAGGTACAAAAGTACAAGACTCACCAATCCCTATTTCCTTATCTCTAAAATAAGGAATAATCCCTATCTTGAAACAGGCAAGGAAGGTAGTGGACACAAGGAACATCAACGCTAATACAGTCAGGATGCCTGGGTTCAAATCCCTCCCCTGCCACTCACTACATGTTATCTTGTGCACAGCCTACCTTCACCTGAGTTTCCTCCTCAATAAAACAATGGGGTTGGTTAGACTCTTTGGCCTCTGTCGTCACTTCCAGCACTAAATTTATTATCACGTTATCATTATTATTAGCACATATGAACATACAGAATATATTCACAAACTGAAAAGTATCAAACAAATATGTTTAAGAAGCAACTTGACTTGGTGCTTTTGCTGTCAAGAAATATTGGTCTTGAAAAAGAAAAGATGTTCTTACTACTATTTATTTCTAAATAATAACGTATTCAATGAGCAAACCTCTTACTACCTCTTAAATACCTGTTCTATCTAACTCACGTGTGAATACCAAAAGCACAAAATTCCTGCTCCCTTCATTTTAAATGACCAATGACCCCCCAAAAAAAATTTTCTCCAGAATGAATGACTAAAAGCAGGAATGTTTTTACAGGTGGTTAATTTTTTATAGGCAGCCTGGAGTTATTGTTATCATCATCATGATCATCTGTTCCAAGCATTTAAAATTCAGTAAGTTATATCTCTATCAACCTCAATGAATATTTGATGTACGTCGAGGGCAAGCACAGCACTGTTTTCACAGAAACACAAATGACAGAAGGTCGAGCTTACTGTCCATGACCCCTATTCTGTGGACAGCATAAGGCCTGGAAAATTCTGCCTTACATTTATTTATATGGCAGAAAAAAAGGATAATAAAGAAATTCCCACGAAACAAGAAAAATGCAGGGTCTAACCGAAATAAAATGAAAATACAAAAGCGCTCAATCTTGGGACACGAGACGTCAGTGACTGTAAAAGAGACAGACCGATTCAAAATAAAAAAGCAGCAAAGTGAGGAAGTATAATCATAAAAAAGAAAGCTCTGCATATCCTAGCAGCTTAATTAGTGTTTGCAAAATCAACTAAAATAAGAAACGAAGAACAATAAAATAAAATTTAAAGTTTAAGCACTAAAGCACAATAACTGTATCACATAAAAATACTATTTTCTTTCTTTGACTTACCTAAGATGTCCAAAAAACTTTAACAAAGATTCACGAGTATCCACTGCTGCCACATTTGAGAGGGCAAAATCATATAATTCAGGGAAATGTGCAAAAGCAGCTCTCTAGAAAAACACCAACAGAAATCCCAATAATTTTCATACATTGATAACATCTTTCTACTTTCAAAAGTTCACCTTTTCACATTTGTTAAGTAAAAAAGAAATGCATAGTAAGAAAATTAAGCTACGGACAGTGCCAGTATCTTTAAATAACCAAACAGTCCAATTTGGTTATTTATGAATGGTAAGATTGTATGTCATATACAAATTTTATTATTAGAAATATTATATGTAAAGCATCTATAAATTTTACCTTTTAAAAATTGTTTCCAAAAATTGAGAGAGAAGAACGAGGAAGTGAAACTTCATGTGAAAGAAAATCACTACCTTTTTTTTAAACATCAAAATTAGAAATATCAAGGGTTCAAGTAGCCCTTAAAGTATTAGTAAGGTAACTTTTTCCAATATTACAAGCAATAAACCTACCCAAATTGTATGGTATGGTATGGGGCAGGGACAGAGGGGAGGGATGGGATGGGATGGGATGACCCAAGCTTACCTATCTGGGACATATGCACATAGAGCATTCAAATTACCTGTAAGGAAGTAATTCTATCATAGTGAATTGTTGTCATCTCATTTTCTGTCAAAGCATTCCCAGTTTGGTCATTAATTTCAAAGCCAGTGTAGAATTTAAGCACATCTAAAAGCTGAAATGATACAGTTAAATTAATGAACTGTGTGATCAGAACATATGGCAAAAGCAAAAACTAACATTGTGCCTTCTGTGAGCAGCATTCCTCATCACCAAGTACAGCCTCAGGGAGTACCTATATTTTGAAAAAGAAATTTACTGAAATCAAAACCCAAAAAGAAAACTAAAATATGTTCCAGATTGAAAAGTAGCTTGTGACCAGTTTTACAAACAATTAAATGAAAGTACTGTCAATGGTCCATTTAATCTAATTCTCCATGTAAGAATTCTAAAACCAGAACAAGAAAACTGAGACATTAAAATTTCTGAAACCAAACAGTTCTAAATTTCAATGAAATCAAGTTTTAAAGATGTAACACTAAAGAGTAGCACTGGGTATATTTATTCTGACCAGAACTACAAAAGCACTTCCAAGTCCAAATGGAAATGAACCTCCCATTTCTCTCCTACTCTCCTACTTAGCAGTGGCCTAGCAGGGGATGGGCATCATCTTAAATTCTGTGTGTGGTTCATTCCTCACCTCAGGCCACTGACTATAGACAGTGAAGCCTAATGAACTGCTGCGGATCATGGGACATATCTCTCCAGTTTCACAGATGAAGACAACACAAGAGTTGTACTAGGGAATGATGACACATAGTAGGTCCAAGATGGAGCTGATATTTAGTTGCACAGTAGGGCAGGTCATAAATCTGTAGCAGATTATCATATGTCAATTTAAACTAAGGGAAAATGTCCCCTCAAAATCAGAAAACTTGGGAATGAGTTAGATTTATGTTTCCAGAAGACTCACATGATTGACCATTTGCTCCCATATCAATACCAAAGGAAGAAGTGATGTTGACACAACCTTCTATTCTAAACATCAGGTGGTGACTTTGTCAACACCTTTCCTTCTGTCCTGGGGATGTATATCAATGCTCCCAGGTAACACTGAGAACAGAAAGGTACGGCAGAAGTCATTTGAAATCATTACTCACTGTCTTCTGCTATTCTCCTGCTGCACTGTAATTAAATGAGGGATGAAAACAAAGATCCAAAATTAGACTGCAAATTAATAGGGAAACCATAGAAATTCATTCTAGAGGGGACAAGAGGTGGCACAGTAGACGGTGCTAGTATGGGAGTGAGGAAGATCTGAGTTCAAATGTGGCCTCATAGACATTTACCAGCATCACAGTAGGCAAGTATGGTTTGCCATCTCTGGTTTGCCTCAGTTTTCTCACCAATAAAAACAGGATAATAATAGCACCTGCTTCTCAGGAGTTTTGGAGGCTCAAGTGAGATAATCATTATAAAGCACTTGGCACAGTACCAGGCACATAGTAAGCACAATATAAACGTTAGCTATTGTTACTATTGTTGTTAGGGTCAACTTGCAAGCAGGTTATCTATTCTGTACAGTAAAAGAGATTTTTAATTTAAAATAAAACTCAGAAGTATTGTAAGACAAATATCTCAACATTACAAGAGACCTATGGTCTCGCTGATTTGGATACTCCCTTCAATGGTGCAGAGTATTTTATCATTTTGTCCAACTGTTATCTATGTCCTCCCATAATCCTCTGGTGGGGGCTACCTGATATCCTGGTAGCCTTCCTGTCAAGTCTCTTATATTACAGTGGTAACAAGGCAGCATCCCAGCTACTCATCTTTATTACTTGCTCTCAGTACATGATGAGCCTACCTTCTTTTTCTGGACATATGACTTCTGTATGAAATACTGTAATTTGCTTTTCCTATATCTATGTCCCTATTGCTCTTTGGATAACCCATAACTCTGATTGGATTCAACAGCCATCTATAAACACCCTCTACGTGTCACGGTGCTAGAAGTTAGGGGTATAAAGACAAAAAACAAAACAATCCTAGTCCTCAAAGAGATGAATAAAGCATTTATCCCACTAGAGAGATGATTCAGGAAAGGCCTCCTGTAGGAGGTGATACTTGAAATAAGCCTTAAAGGGAGCTAGAGATTCCACAAGTCAAAGCTAAGTAGAAAGAGAATTCTAGGTACACTACACAGCCTTCTGTAAAGGGACCAAAGCATCACTGTTACCAAATCTTTAAAGAACTTTTTTTTTATAATTGTAACGAACAATAAGCATAATGAAAGCTTGCACTCTCTGCACCACTGAGTCAAATGTGATGTGAAAAATATGACCTGTTAGAGAGTATATTTTGAGAAAGCCTATCCCTTCCATTCTCATATCTTTAATGAAGATGCCCTCGAACCGTGCCGAATTCTCACAAAAATTCCTTGCAGGTAAGAAAGGAGACGTCCAGAAGGGCAATGACTGATGTCTTTGCTTTAACCTGTTACTGGCAGTCATTGTTTTCGCCCAGAATTGACGCTCTTTTCTTCTTTTAACTATCTCGATTCACAATCCTGCCCTTGATGAAGAAAAATAAACCATTAAAGAAATGCACAGCTCTTTTCTAATTGGTCTTTTTCTCAGGTTTATGCTTAAATATTCCTAAAAAAATCTGAGTCATTAGACAGCACAGAGCAGTAGACAAGGTGCTGGCCTTGCAGTCAGTATCTGAGTTCAAATCCTGCTCCAAACGTTTTCCAGTTATGTGACTCTAGAACAGGATTCAACCTTCCTCAACCTCAATTTCTCCAAATCTAAAATGGGGATAATAGCAATAGGAGAACCAAATGAGAGCGTGTGTAAAGAGCTCAGCCAACTTTAAGCTTCAATATAGATATGAGCTGTTTTTATCAAGGTGTCACACAAGCTTCACAGAATTTCATTTTCCCCTCTATCACTTCTCACTGTTTTGTGAGGGAATAATCTGGTCACACTTTAAACCATCCTTCTCCAAAATGTTTTGCAAATTAGTTTATACTCTAAACCTGTTTGGCCAGTGACTGCTATGACCTCCTTGCTAAGGTAAGTGTACGCTGCCTGAGGTAGTCATTGTAGGAGGTTCTTTGGTTCTCCTCCAGGAAGCTGATTTGTACTGGTTAAATCTCAGCTCCTGTAAAGCTGTAATAATGACATCTGTGTTGGCATTAATGGTAACTGCTCCTTTATCCATTTCCCACTTTTTGGCATTTCTAAATTAATTAGGTCAAGTCAAAGCTATTTTATTTGCCTACTATTATATTCTCATTTTTAATGCTGCTCCTAATTTGGGGTTGATTTTGATTCCTGCTCTAATAAATTAAGGATCGGACATGGAAATTATTTCTTTCAATTGACACAATTTCATTTTTATATTATTCTGTACCCCTCATATCCATTGAAATTTTACTTTCTTCTTGAAGTATATGTATATCAATACATGAATGAGGGCTGTGGAGTCCATAGCTTTTTAGCCTTTTTTCTTTTTTGATACTAATTCATATTACTCAAAATATCTTTGACTATCCTGATCTATACTCAGCTTAGCACTGAAGCTTAGCATTAAAATAGAAGCTAATTACATCTGGATTACTGGGGTTCTTCAGAGAATTTCTCCATCTCTACGTTGTCCATTCTCTACACTGGCCATAAGGAATGCTAGTATATGAACTACCATTATTTTTGCAGTAGTTTTTTTGCTTATGTGGATGTTTTAGAGGCTTTTAAAGAAATATTTTATGTATCTTGTGGCTTTGGGGCACATGATAAAACAGACTCCTGTATTTGCCTCTCCAAGAAAAACCTGTGAGCCATCCTTCCATTTAGTTGTCATTTCCTTATATTTTGGTTTCACTTAAGGAGAGAATGTAAATATTGAAATAATTCAATTCTTCCATGGGTTTGTCAATTCATTGGTCAATGGATAAGGATCTAATCTTAAAGAATTTAATTCAGGTTTACAGACATTCTAGAAATTGTGACTCAGTACCTTCTGTCCCATTTTCCTGCCACTATTATTTCAGAAGTGGGAGAGGAGCACATAGGACTGAAACTCATTTTGTCCTTTTCTCTGCTTCATCATGAAGTTGTAACCTGATGGTGACAGACCTCTCCATATGGAGATAGTCTGGTCTTAGGAAAGAAGTCAGTGTTACCAAGAAGGTACTCAAAACCTTTCAATATCTACCACTTGCCAGGGCTTGTACTTTACTGGTACAACCTCCTAGAACCCACAATTCCCTTCTACATCCCAATGAGGCACTGGATAAGCCTTCTGTGGAAGACCTTGTACAAGACACCAAAATGAACCATATGTTCAAGTACATCATAGCTCACCTGGGAAAAAAGATGACCATCACCTTCTCTACGAACAAGATTGGACAGGTAACAATGAACCACAAGATGGGAGTCATCTAACACTGTGTTAAACCAGCGCCGTGTAGGGAGCAAGGCCTAGAATAAATACCACAAAAACCAAATTTGCACATTCTCCACAGTTAACATAGAATTCTAAGGCAGCTAGGTTGTACAGTGAATAGAGAACCAGGCCTGGAGTCAGGAAGACTCACCTTCCTGAATTCAAATCTGACCTCAGTCACTTATTAGCTGTGTGACCCTGAGCAAGTCACTTAATCTTGTTTGCCTCAGTTTCCTCATCTGTGAAATGAACTGGAGAAGAAAATGGCAAACCACTCCAATATCTCTACCAAGAAAACCCTAAAGGGGTCATGAAGAGTAGACAACAACAAAATAGAATTCTAATGTTACTTAACAAGTGTTGTTCATAACATACAATGTATCTTATCACTATCCTGAGGAAAAAATTGACTTCATAAACCATTATTAACAGCTACATGAAGAATTTTCTAAATACTTATTCATCTCTTACATTTTGTTAAGACGACTCTGGCAGGCAATAATTCCTAAATATCAACCATTTTGACGACTATATTCATCATGTAGTTTTCTGTAAAAAGCAACCATGTGTGAATGAGCTATTATCTATAGCCACCTATACTTAGAAACAAATATAGACGATCCAGATATATATCTGTAAGTATAGGCATAAATACAGGTATAGATATCTGAGCTCAAGGACTAGGTATTTTTTAACTCCAATTTGACAATATGTCTGGGTTTCTTCCCATTCTGGAGACATTAAGGACAGACAGCTCAGAGTGAAACTGAAGTAATTAAACAGAAACACAGGCCCAACTAGGCCTCTGCCTCGTTATTAGAGATCCTCTTAGACTTCTTACCTCTAGATCAACCACCAGTTCAATAAATCGTTCACAGTAATGCACTTTGTCCATCGTGAGGGTTTCTAGAAGAAAAAAATCATTATTTTTATTGTATTCTGCCATCATTCCTACTCTGCTATGAAATTTACAGCCACTTTGAGACCTCAAAGTCTGGGTAAGCTTTCAGACGGGGGGTGGGAATGTTATGTTCAGAAGGTTGTTTCAATTGTGATTAAGAGTCAAGTTGTGGATCTCACCACAAACCTCAAATAAAAGAGATCGATTTCTTACCCTTACATGTATCTCCACTATACACATAATTGTAACAGCAAGCAAGATAGGATCTTTTGCTGTTTTTCTGGGTTGAGTTTTAGCCAATCAAGTGTCTTTGACTGAATCTTGCCTTTGACTGAATCAATCGAGAGTCTGATTAGAAACAGTGTATCTTTGTATCTTTTGTAGAGAGAGTAGAGAGAGAAGCAGAAATGAGAGAGGAGAGAAGCGAGCACAAACAGGCTAGGGGAACTTGCTTGTGGGGAGACCTAATGGAAAGAATGTGATGTGGGCACTCCGTCCATTGGTCTGTGTTACTTTTGCAGACAGAAGTCCTGTCTTGATGGTGCTGGTCACATGTATAAATATTGTTACAGCTCTGTCAAGCTTTGTTTTCCTAGAAACAAAGCTATGGGCAGGAGGCCCTGGAGCCTGCTGTCAGGCAAAAGCAGGAAGAGTTAGCCAGTGGAACAGTCCCCGTGAGCTGAGATAAGGGGCAGGAGCGGAGAGCTGCCTGCGTGTGAACCCAGGCAAGAGCTGGGAGTGGTCAGCCCACAGAGGAGGAGTCTGGGGTTTGGTCTGAGGCTCAAGTCAAGAAGAGGGAGGACTTTCAAGTCATTAGACAGCACAGAGTAGCAGACAAGGTACTGGGCTTGCAATCAAGCGTTCAAGTGCATGAGGAAATTCCATAGCACTTCTCTCCAAAGTCACAAGCTGTAATATGTCTTGGTGGCTTAGGGAATTTAAAGGTTTTCAGATAAAATGCTGCTCTCATCATTCATTAAAATGTATAAACTTAAAGGTCCCACAAATAATGGGTAGGAGGGCAGGGATGTTTCAATACTTAACTACAGTAAGGTGCCACTCTGACTAGTGTTTAAAATGCTCTCAGCACCATTAATTTGTTATTTCTTCAGGAAGTGAGGTTTGGGAAGAGAGGAATCCGCACCCAAACTCTTTTTTCTAGCTCGAAGGGCAGTGTGCCACAAGGTCATAGCTCCACTCTTGCCCACAGAGTGCCTTTTAGGAATAGTTGGGCAAAGCTCCTACTCATTTTTTATATTTGGATATGCAATAATGCTTTAAGATATTTACAATTTGCATGTTTCTGACACTTGAAATTATAAATTATCCTAAAAGTAGATTTGAAAGCTAATTTCAAAGCCCCATTTAACTTTATAAAATCACATGGACAACAATTTAAAAAAACAAGTTGAATAAAACAAAATAATTACCAGAAAGTGGAATTGATTTCAGCACAGATATGAACCTCTGGATGAGCTCTGAAAGGAATCTTCGCTCCTTATGGGCCCTAAAAATCACAAACATTTGATACATATGTATCTGAAAACACACAATCAAAAACAAAATTTCCAAAAACTGAAACATGATGATTATTACTATGTTTTATTATTACAGCTTGCTGGGTTCGTCTTCCTGCCCCAAATCTCTCCTCATTGCAGTCTATCCTCAGCGTCAAAGTGACAGGAAGCTAAAGGGAAGGTGCGACTATGTCGCTCTCCCAACTGAAAACTTCCATAGCTCCCTATCACCTCCTGGCTCACAGAGAAGATTTTGTTTGGCATTCAAAGTCCATCATAACCTGTCCCCACATAGACACTTTTCCAGTCTTCTTATACTTTGCACCTCTCTCCACCCTCTACTCTCTTTGCTACTGCCCAAGGAAGATGCTCCATCTCCCAACTCTGGGCACTTTCCCTAGCTGTCCTCCATGCCTAGAATTCTTTCCTTTGTCATCTCTGGCTCTTGGTTTCCTCCTCTGAGGGTCAGATAAAGATCAACATTTTAGAGGAAGTCTGTCCCAATCCCTCTTAATTTTACTGCCTTTCCTCTCTTATTTCCTCTTTAACCTTTATAAAGCTGTTTTGTACACACATCTGCCTGTTATCTCTCGCATTACACTGCGAGCACCTTGAGTGTATGGGCTGTCTTTTATGTTTTTTGTATTCCCAGAACTTAGCACAGAGCCTAGGACACAGTAGGTACTTAATAAACAGGTAACGCCTGACTGACTCTTTCTCTAAACTAGGAATGTATCAAGTTCTACTCCATTCTTTTGAATTCCCAGTTTGTACAGCATATCAAAGCACCGAATTAAAAATGTGAGGAAATCCTATTGCCCACCTTATAGAATCATTTAAAAAAGAAAAGAAAACAAATGTTGTGGTACAAATTGCTCTGGACTTGAAGTCAAAGGACATGTGTTCAAATTCTGGTTCTGCTAACTATATATGTGACTTTGGGTAAGCCAATTAACCTTTTTGGAGACTCAGTTTCCTCATCTCCAAAATGAGGGAGTTGTACTGGATAATCTCTAAAATCTCTTCTAGATCAAAATCTATAATCCTCCTATTGCTGCTAAAGATTTTTCACTGTCAAGTAACAGACACAGGATGAGAAGGGACTTCCCCAAATCATGTCAGTTTATGTAGTCATCAAATACAAATAAATTAGCCATCTGACATCTTAGAGGCATTTAAAGGCACACTTAAAGACACAAGAGTCTCACACCTATCATACTGGCAAAGCTGACAAAAATAAAAAGAATGACAAATGTTAAAATTGGTCTGTCATTCTGGAAAGTAATTTGGAACAATTCCCAAAAGGTTACTAAAATGTGCATGTCCTCTGACCCAGTGATACCACTACTAGGTTCATCCTTCCAAAGGCATGAAAGAAGATATTACATGTATAAAAATATTTATAGCATCTCTTTTTGTAGTATTAAAGAACCAGAAACTAAGGGGATGTCCATTAATTGGGAAATGGCTAGACAAATTATGGTACATGAATATAATGGGATATTATTGTGCTATAAGAAATGACACGGTTTCAAAGAAACTGGAGATTTATTTGAATTGATATAGAATGAAGCGAGCAGAACCAGGAGAACAATTTCTACTTTAACATCAATATTGTACAAAACAAACAATTCTGAAATTGTAATCAAATACGATTCCATGTCAGCTATGGTGGGGCACACCTATAATTCCTGCTACTAGGGAGGCTGAGGATGGCAGATCACTTAAGGATGAGAGTTCTGAGCTGTAATAAGGCTAAAGTCAACTGAGTGTTCACACTAAGTCTGGAACCAATATAGCCCTTGGAGCACAGGGGCCACAAAGCGACCTAAGAAGGGATAAACTGACCCTGGTCAGAAATGGAGTAGATCAGAGTTTTTGTGTGGACCAGTAGTAAGGTCAATCAGGCCCATGACTGGTCACTACACTTCCAACCTGGGTGAGAAAGGAAGGCTCAGTGTCCAAAAAAAAAAAAAAAAAACTCAGAGAATCATGAAGAATACATTCACCTCATGGCAGAGAAGTGATGGAATAATATGCAAAATACGATTTGAATTTTTTAGACACGACCAGTGTGAGAATTTGTTTCACTTGACTATACTTATATGTTACAAGAAATTTCTTATATTTTCTTTTCAGAGGAAAGAGGAAGAGAACAAGTGGGAAAAAAAAAAGTGTTTTTTTTAAAATTAGATTTAGAACACTTCATACCACATACCAAGAAAAGATACAAGGGGAATACGTAAAAGGTACAAAAGGATAAATAAATTAGCGAAAAAAGAATGACCTTCCCTTTAAAATTTGTGGATTAGAGAAGAGTTCACCAAACAAGGAACAGAAAGGGTAGCAGAAGATTAAAATGGACAATTTTGAGTATACAAAATTAAAAATATTTTGCAAAAACAAAATCATTTCAGCTAACATCAGAAGGGAAATAATTAACTGGGAAAATAAATCTGCCATTAGTGTGTGAGATGAGTTAAAGGAAGGAAAAATACTGGAAGCAAGGATTTCATAACAAAACTTGGACTTGGATAAGAGAAGAGATAAATAAGAAGAAAGAGACTAGAAGGACATTAAAAGAACATGAGAAGAGAGGGAAGAGCTAAGAATGACAGGCAGAAACAAATCCAGAAAGGTGCTTGTCTTGGGAAAAAGATGGTAAAACTGGTTTTGAAAATAAAGAGATCCAGTTACACATGTCCAATAAGTAACTGCAGGTACAGGATTGAAACTGAGGTAGACTCATAGCTAGAAATATAAACCTGAAAGTCTTAAGGATATAATTCTGAAAGACTTTTGTAATCAAAGTCAAGAGAGAAGATATTGCAACCTTACTTTTTGTTGTTGTTTAGTCATTCAGTCATGTCCAACTCTTCGTCACCTCATGGACCATAGCATACCAGGCTCTTTTTTTCTCCACTATCTTCCTAAGTCTGTCCAAGCTCACGTTCACTACTTCTGTGACAAATGCTCTATCTTATCCTCTGCCATCTCCTTTTCCTTCTGCATTCAATCTTTCCCAACATCAGGGTCTTTCCCAATAAGTCCTGTATTCTCATTATGTGTGCAAAGTATTTAAGCTTCAGTGTCAGTATCTGACCTTCCAGTGAATGGTCTGAATTAATTTCTTTAAGTTATTGACTGATGTGATCTCCTTGCTGTCCATGGGATTCTCAAAAGTCTTCTCCAGTACCACAATTCAAAAGTGCTGATTCTGTGGCACTCAACTTTCCTTATAATTGAATCTCACTGTATGTTCATATTTACAAGGAATAAAAAGGAAACACAACTAGGAAAAGACAGAGGGGAAATAGTCTGGAACACAGGAAGAAGGAAAAGACCAATACAGAACAGCTTCACAGAAGCAGAAAGGAAAACATTTCAAAGGGAAGGTTGTGGTCAGTGATGAATGCTACAGAAGAGACAAATGACGTTACAGAATACGGCAATCAGGAAGTTATTAGTGGCCCGAGAATGAAAAGGACAAAATCTAAACTGTTAGGGGTTAAGGAGTAAATTGAGGGCAAAGATATGGAGGCAATTCAAACAGATTTGGGAGGGGTGGGGGAAGAGGGTAGGAAAGGAGGAAAAAATAGCTCCAAGATGATTAGAGGTTCTTTTCCTTTCTCTTCAAAACAGAAGATCTGACTGTAATTATATGAGGAAGAAAAGGAGTCAGTAAGAAGAGAGACTGATGAAACAAAAAAGTGGAAGAAGGGAACATGATCAAGAACCCAAAGCAATTAGGTTTAGAAATAAATTAAGTAAGGGAACCTCTTCTGGAACAAAAAGGAAGAATGAGTAAAAATCATCACTTTTGAGGTGAAATGGAATGGACAGAAAATCATGGAGATCATGCTTCATGCCCGCTGTCCTCTCCACAATGTCGAACAAATCTATCCATAGGGAAGGGTTCAATTAAAAGATATGGAAATTTGGAACAACCATTATTAGAACATGGTAAGTCCAGGGGAACACCATTAGGAAGTGTTGCTTGTTGGTGTACAAACTTATCAGTGGTGAAGGGGGAAGGGAGAGAAAGCATAGGGTTACTGGTTTCTACTCCAAACAAAGACCTAAAAACATCAGTGACAATCTAAATACTATTTCCCCAAAACAGAATCAAAAACTTTTTAAATCACCCATTAAGAATATACCTGCATTTTGTACAGCACCTAGCATACCAGCAAGCAAGTGGCAGGCGCAGTTAATGCCCACAGGAAATTCAGAATTTTGGAGAAGCAAGTAACAAGGAATAAACGTTTCACTACATACTGTTCTCGTGCCTTTGGATCCATTTTTTCATCATTCTTTTTTATCAAGTTCCAGAATTTTCTAAGCTTAGGAGTCTTTTTCAATTCTAATTCCAAACGTGCCTAAAAGAAGGTGGAATATAGGCATTGGTGACAGTAAATTGCACTTAGCGTAGAAACCAAACCAACATGTAATTCATTTCTCATATTTATGTATTAGAGGCAAGTCACTCTAAGCAAAACCTGAACATACTCCAAAAGCAAAGCTCCTTATACTGCTCTCCAATTCTTTTATTATGACACTCAGAATGTTTGTTATGGAATTGCCTTTTCTAATAAAAATTCTAAAGAAGATTAGCAATTAAATACAGCTCATTTCTAAATTTGGATTTAGTGTGATGCATATCTAGGAAAGTATGCTAAAAACTTATTATATTATAATTATAGGAATAAAACATTATTTTCCACACATTATGCAAAAGTTTATTGTTTTATAGGTAAAGCTGTCAGAAAAAGAAATGGACAATCTTGTTTATGCTTTTATAGAATATTAGGAAATATCCATGTAATGGTATGACAAAAAGAATACTTTAAGCTAAATATGGTTCACTTATTTTAAAAGCTGTTCAGTCCAAGTGAGGTAAATACAAAGATTTAAGTTTAAAATCAGTCTAATACCCTGCGTGGGAATATGATAATAATGTTTTACATTTATATAACTATCTTCTAAGAATTCAATAAATAGATACAATTTAAAAATTCTATGTAACTGAATACTAAGGTAATGCTTTGAAAAAATAGAAAAAAATACTAATTGAGAGATACAATTTCTAATACAATATCTAGTTGGCTCAGTGGCTAAGGACTTGGAGTCAGGAAGACCTTAGGTCAAATCTCATCTCAGATACTAGCTAAGTGACCTTGGATAAGTCACTTAATATCTCTCTACTTCAGTTTGCATCTCTATCATATGGGCATAATAACAGCCCCCAGAGATTAAGTGACATTGTATAGTGCTTTGCAAACCTTAAAGTGCTATATAGGTGCTAGCTATTATTGTTTTTATTACCAAAAATCTTACATCCAGACAGCACAAAGACCAGTTATGAAGCATGCATATCTGTTTTTGAAATAGCATCACTACTCACAGGCTGCAGACCCAACCACATTGGCAGAGAGATAAGCTGTTGTACTTGACTCCGAATCAGATCCACTTCCTATACAAGATGTCAAGAAAATAAGTTTATAAAAATATGAGAAAAGCAAATTTTTCCCTTAAATTTTCATGCACATCTTTTAAGGGAAAACATCAATAGACTAAAGTTCAGAGACAGTATAATAAAATTCCTAAGGAAAAAGAAAAAATGAAACTCAAACTTACTTATTTTTATAGGTTTTAACAAAATGTTTTGGTGGAGGAGGCAGAAATTCAAAGTTAAATATAGTTTTGGTATTAACTACAGATTTTCCTGATCCTCTGTTACCATAAGACAGCTGACTATGCTTTTGATTTCCTCTAAACTTTATTATGAAGAAAAGAAAGTTTGAGGAAAAACCCCTGAGAAAGGTTAAAATTACCAAGCTATTGAAGCAATGATCAAGGAAGAGTAACAGGATTGTCTGTTCCTGCAGAGAAAACTCATCTTCATTTTCAATAAGTACTGATTCCAAGATGCACTTGAAAAAGAAAGGGAAGTGTTCGGGCTTCTTCTTAAAAATCTAAAAAGTAAAAGAATAAACTCATTTTGAATTAGTTTATTCACAACTACATTTTATCTTCTAGAAAATACAAGTAGTTATGAGAGTATATACAAATAGAAGATATTTCTTGAAGAAATATACATAGAGGAAAAGGATATAATTCATTCTGTTAGTTTATTTTCTATTACCCTTAGCCAAATTTTTCTTAGTTTTCTTTCCAGCTAAAAGCTAAACCACCCCAATTTAAAAAATCAAACACTGGAGCCATGGGACTTCTGACAGGTAATCATTCACCTTATCTTGACTGGTCCCAAACCCCTTAGACTAGACCACCTCCAGGCCATCTTTAGTTCATGTCACTGCATGTGTACCCTGCCCTACCCCAAACATTTTCCAACCCTTACTCTGAAGAACAATAACCAAAAGGACACTACAGAAAGGATATTTAATCATCTAAGACTCCAATCATCACTCCTCTGATTTTCGTGTCCCAAACACTCCTCCCTGGTCACCATTCACACACTATTAGGACATTCCTTGAGAGCAGGACTATCTTGCTTGCTTGGATTTTTAATCCTAGTGTTAGCACAGTGCCTGGCACATAGTAAACACCTAATAAATGCTTTGTCATTCTTTCAAAGAACCACAAACACCAATGTTTACACTGAAATTCTTCATTAAGTACTTTTGATTCAATCAAATTCTTCACATTTTTTTAAGGGCTCAAGTACTTAACAAATACAATTATAAAGGTATTAAATATTTACTGATGGGTTAAAATATCTACCTTCCAACTAGTCAGTGACTCTAATCTGTCCCAGATCTGCAATCACTTAATGAACCTCTGAGACAACAGTTTGTAGAACCTTAGTTTTTACAAATGGTTGCTGGATTTCCATACAAGAATGAAGTGCATCTTGGCTACCTCTAAGGAATTAGAAGATAATCTCTCTCTCTAAAAAGTCCTTTAGGAATTGGGCAACAATATTACAGGGCACATGCATGCGAACCCTTTCAGAAACAATTATTCCCTCTTTCTACCACACTTTTTCATACACATACACACATCTAAAAGAAACAAAACTAGCATTTCAGTTGATTCCTTGATAGCCTAGAGTCATTTCATACATTTCCAAATATAAGGACTTTCACAGGAAATAAGTCTGGAATCTCTGATGTTATGAGTTCTAAGAAGCAAGCACCAATGAGAAGTTTCAGTTCGCTGGAAAAAGAAAACTATCCCAAGTCAGGGAAAAAATTTGATAACCAAAGTTACGGCACAGAAATTTAACCATGACGCAATCTCAAACACCACTCTGTTCACATTAAAGTTACAAATATATTTCCTCAGGTGGGATAAAAAAGAAACTTACAGAAAAGAAATTATCACCTCATTTCAAGAAACAGCTATTTGCATTTGTAAACTGTACTTAGCATTCACTTGGAATCACAAGCTTTGCAATCCGTGTCAGAATAACTGCACAGGTACAGTTTTTAAATTTAGGAAGTAGCTTTACTGTGAGGAATGTTGAAAGAAAAAAATAAACTGGCAAAAAAGCAACCTTTCAAATAGACACTCTCTCTGTCAGAGCTACTTTTTCCACTGTGGCAAGTACTGTGCACACAGGCACTGTTTACTGTCAAAGTTAAAAGTTCTACTACTTTGTAAGAGTTTAACTGGACACAGTGTGAAGCTACAACTCCTAGATCAAAGTCAAATTCAAGCAAGTCAAGTAATTCAAAGCTGTTACCTCCCATGCAGGGACATTTTCTCTGAACTTCTCATTCACCATACAGCAGATCGACATTAAATAGGCCTTGCTGGACACCTCTGGGGAATAATTTATCCACAGGTAATTTTCAAGGTACTGGCTGTGGAGAGTGAAAAAGCACGGAATATTTCATTAGTTGCTACCACCCACAGTAATGTGCCATTCACCTAAAAAAGCATAATTATCCATGTTTCCCTGAAAGCATTCTGAAAATTCATATTTATGATCTAAGAACACTTCACAAAGTTACCTTTAATCTAGGTCACTATTGTTGCTGCAAACTTATTCACAGAAGATAAGAATTGGGCAGATGAGACCGTGGAAGGATCATCTTAGAAGGCACCAATGGAAAGTGGCACACATTAACTGTCATGTCATTAACAAACCACAGGAGATCTCCTTACCCAGTTTCCTTCACTGAATAAAAATAAGGATGCTCAACCAAAAGAGGCTGTGAGGGCACTAGCTGATGCCATGAAAATTTTAGCAGAGAGGCAGACGTAGCTGAGACACAGAAGCCTAGCACAGTACCTTGAGTGTATAACAAATAACTGCTGCTATGACTATCACAAACTAACTTTTTGAGGAGCCATTATTAGTAAAGTCACATGTCATCTCTCCAGTATCTCCAGATAAAAAGACCTTTCACAGTTCTATCTGTAGAAAATTGAGTTATACCATTAAGTTAAAGCTTTTGTTTAATTTTAATAATTTTTCTAAGATGCTTAACATAATTTTCTAACATCAAAAACAGAAGATACTAAACATAATTGATGGTTTGTTATGAATATCTATTATGCTACATTTTCTCATCTATAAAGAAAAATAATACTTGCAACAACTTCTCTCATAAAGCTGTTATGACAGTAACAGCTTGTAAACCTTTAAAGAGCTAAAAAGATGTGTAAGACTAAAGTCCAATTTTGAGACCTCTTTCTGACAAAGGAGTGACCATGAGTTCTCAAAGGGTCTATCTGTCAAGTACAAGACCTGATCTGATAGGGCTTATTAGGTTATAATAACTTTATGTATGAGACTAGCTAAAGACTGTATCCCAGTCTTACAAAAATCAGCCTAGCTAAAAGTTCAGAGGGTCATCACCGGAGGAATAATAGGGAAAGTGCAGGGGAGGGGGCAGATAGGATGGGGAGAGAAGGGAGAAGGAGGTGTAGTCAATAGCATCTCATGAAGAAAACCAACCAAGGCAGACACTGAAGAAGGAAATACCCATACCAATAAAATCAAATATCCTTAAAGCTATAAAACAGAGGTGCCTTGAAGGGTCATTAAAGGGTATACAGCAGTTTGCCTCTACATCTTTCTGGATAGACACGCTTATCAGAATGTATCATATTTTTCCACATCTTCCCTAACATGGGCCAGAAAGAAAACAACCAAAGCTACTCCTTCTCTCCATAGGCACCCCAGAAAGAAAAATATACCACATCCCATATAAGTGAAAATTTGACAAAATTATGCTACTTGTATTATTCAGTACCATACAAGGAACGTGCAACATTTAAAGATCATGGTAACTTGGGAAAGTTAATTTTACATTTACTAGATTTTGCTAGAACATGAATGTCATTCCCCAATAAAGCACTGGGCAACTTTTTAAAACACAAAAAGCCCATCAATAATCAGGAAAAATGGAATAAAATATTATTTAGGAAAACCACAGTGAGAAAGTCAGAAGAAAAATAAAGTTTGTATCTTCGACAGACTTTTCCATTTTATGTTCTTTGTCTGGTAAGGGGAGCTAGTATTAGATGATCTTTCCACCTGTCTACGGTGAACAAAGCATAGTTACACACACACACACTGAATCTAGAAGAGAAATACACTAAACTCAACCAGGTATTATACTGAGGGAGGGCAATACTGGAGAAAGAACAGTCACAAGCAAAACAAATTTCAGGATCCTGAAGGAAGAGATTAAAGGGGGGGAAGAAAAGGAAATGATTATGTCTAGTGTCTTTGATTCACCTTAAACAACTGAGGAATGGCTGAACACATGGGTGTAATGGAATGTTACTGTGCTGTAAGAAATGATAATGGATGATTTCGAGAGCTTGGAGCACTAACAAAGGCAGAGCAAAGTAAGCAGAACTAGAGAACTATTTATATACAGACAGAAATATTGTAAAGAAAGACAAACTGAAAGACTTACGCACTCTGATAACGCAATGACCAACCACAAATCCAGAAGACTTATCCATGAAGCACACTGCCACCCTCCTGACAGAGGTGATGGGTATGAGGCACAGAGATGCTCACTTTTGGACACAGCCACTATCTGGATTTATTCTGTTTTGCCTAACTGTGCCCATCTGTTACAAAAGTCTGGTTGTCTGGGGGTTTTTTTTCTATTTTTCTCCCAGTTTATAATGAGAAAAATGGTATGGGAGAGGGGGATTAGAAATGGTGATGCCCAAAAAATGCCACTGTAACATTTTTTAAAAGTTCAGAAGGAAATAATATCAAAGCAAAATGGTCTTAAAAGTAACAGAGAATTTATTACATACCTTATTTTAAAAAGCAAGCAATAAAAGTCACAGTTTCACAGAAAAATCCTCCTTTTTGTCTTAAGTATATGGTAAAACTTTTTTTTTAATGTTTAAAAAAATTTAACATAGTTCCAGGTTTGGTTCATATAAGTAAGTAATGACAAGGCAGGAGATCAAGCAACAAGTAGGCAGTCTTTGGTTAATAAAACTTACTCTCTTTCTAGGTGGATCCATGTTGTCAAGACCTCTGACCATGAGGTCTGTGTAAGTTCAGGGCAGCTACACTTGAATCCTGTACAGAAAGTTCTTGGGCTGACCTCCTGTCTGGATAATACACTTATCCAGGCCTTTCCTTGTCACGAGCCCTGAAGTTGCTTTCCTCCCTATACAAGTTCTGGTTTCTGGCTGTTTACTATGGCCCATCTACAACGTCCTCCTGACTTCTGACATGCTGACATCTCATACCAGTTTGACTAGAACATCTTTGCTTCCACTTCCCGGACCCTGGAGACTCACCCTACACTCCCAAACTCTTGCTACCAATGGAACACTCATTTCTATGACCTAAAATGCTATGTGATTCTTCTGTTCAGATTATTTATGAAGGAAATGCTACTAATTGGGTCAAAAGTTCTGCATGCTCAATCTCTAAACTATCCAGTTAAGTCTTAGAGAAAAATTCTGTTCCATGGTCATAAACTATGCTACTGACAGGTTCTTATAAATATAAATAGATCATGAGGAGACCAAGGGAAAAATCATGACTGATTCAATATAATCCATTAATAGCTACCAGAAAAAGAGCTCACAATTCAGGTTTTACTGAGGATGTGTTTTACTTACGCATGTGATGGGGAACATCCACATATTCCAAATAACCAATTCTAAAACTAAGATCCTTCTGTATTTTCAAATTCTTTCCTGTTTCAATTTTAAATCCTTTACAGGCCTTTCAGCTCTGAAAAAAATCAGTTATTGTATAGGAACAAGTATATCGACTATTTTAACTTTAGTCAAAACAACTTAAAGATTTTTTTTTAACTTACCTAAATTCCAGAAGCATTATTTTCCGAATGGCAAATCTAAAAGGCAAAAATAAAGCATATTTTTTTAAATGTGAGAAATTATTTCTTCCTATGGCTTCACTACCAATATTTCAAAGTCATTACTATACCTGCACTTTTCAAATCTTTATTTTTATATAGAATTGCCATTTTATGTGCAATTTGCCCATAAAATTTACAAAGGCCAGTTCATTAAACTTCTAAGCATTTTTATAATACACCTTCTATACATGATTCATAAAAACAACTATCACCATTTTGCGGATACCAAATCAAAGACATGGGGAAAAAATACACATAACAAAGCTTCATTAATACTCATATCACCTAGTTACCAGTCAACCTAAGGAGGCTTAGAGAGATGGCTGGTTTCATAGAAAGCTATGGATAATGGATGCAAGAGGAGTTAGAAGGAAACGGACTCAAGATGCTGCATGAGATAGGCATTCTAAATATGATTATAATATCCATTTGCTTTGCTGGACAATACATTTGTTCCAAGGAAGAGTTTCTATTCAGGAAGGGACTGAGGTAGGTTAGTGGGCAGAGACAGAGAACAAAGAGCATCAATAAAATGTTCAATGCACAGAACACAAAAAGTGCAGAAGAGAACACAAACAGAAACGCCTTGTTATTTCCCAGAAAATTTAACATATTTTACAAACAATATAACAGAAATTCAATTTCTTCTATAAGCCTCTCGTTCTCTCTATGTATATACAGACAGAAAGACACAGACAGATATATACAGGTACAGATATCTGTCTGTGTTTCTTGATAATTAAGTTCAAAATAAAACAATTTTTAAAAAGGTTCCAAGAACAAAGGGTTCCAATCACCTTCTTTCAGGGTCATAAACTACAGATACAACTTTTAAAGAATTAGATGACTTTTTCCCATTTATTGCTATTTCTTGAGCTTTGTGCTCTCTACAAAACACAAAGGAAACATGCAATGCTGTTGAGGGAAAAGGAGTAAAAAATTCAGAGGGATCATTAGATTTTTCTATTTATTACACTGTTCTTTAGTTCTAAAAAATTATTTTATTTAAATAGATAAGATGATGTTGGTCTTTATATATCTTTCCAAAAAGCTAGTTCGAATATCTACTAATTTAATTTTTTACCATTTTGTATAATGGCAATAAAGCAGCCAGACCAGAACATTGCCACTGGATCATGGTCTCCCATTTTGAAAATTAAATGTGTAGGCATTATGAATTTATAATACCCAAGAGACCATAAATCCTATCAAAATCCTATTTCACTGCTTTCTGAAACAGTCTCACCGAGCAATCTATGCCATAGAGCTCTGCTGAGCATGAAATGGTGAAGGCTTTCAGTTTGTAAAAGCCTAAAGAGAAAGCAAGAGACTAACTCCCATAGCTACACAGGCCATTCCGCAGGTGTGACATCCAATGGCACTCAGGATCTCTAGCTGCTTCACAGCGACATTTCACTTCATTTCATGTCATAATCCATCCACATTTATCCAGTGGCCAAGATGTACAAGCTTAGTAACAAGTGCTATAAGAAGACAGAAAACAAAAAGAAGGCATATTTCTCTAATTCAGTGCAGTATTCCATGCACCGCTTGGGGGAAGAGATGAGATAGTTTTCTTTTTCATAAAAATGGGTAGTCATTCTTTACCGAACCTGACTAAAAAACTTCACTCTTTATTAATGCTAATTTATGTCATATTAATGCTAATTTATGTCATATTATTAAATCTGCTTTTTTTCTAATCCAGAACACCATATTTAGGAATACATAGTAATTCCTTACTTGACCACTTTTTCTAACTTCCCCATATTCCCTTTTTCCCTCAGACTAGCTAAATTTTTTATGCTGTTAAGTCACTGAGTTCCTGTAATTTGCAATCACTTCTCAGAAGTGTGTATAGCAAATAACGTCCGTTTTGATGTGAAACTAACATAGAAAAGTTTACAAAAGACTTTTACAAAAGATTACACATGTTTATAATGGTCCGTGGGAACGCAGAGCTTCCCTACAGCAATATCAAAGAGAAGGATGTCTATATGAGGCTGAATCTAATTTGACACCTTTAGAAAGTGAGGAACTAAAATAATTGGCTTTATTCCTTCCTTTAAGTCACTTTTTCTTTTTTAAACCAAATCTGTTTCTTCAGAATATATGAAATGAGAGTAATTATAAAATGCAAAACAATAATATGTGGTCATCACAATTTCTCAACTACTTTTTTGGGTCACCTTTCAATGTTTTCTACTTTGTATCAAGGTAGCAAGACAGCTGAGGAAAAGGTAAGTAGGAATCTCTAAACCAGATTTTATTGGAAGAAAAGGACTTATGTTCCAAAGAAGAATAACACTGTCAAGACCAAAATGGCACTTCTTTCTCAAAACCATAAAGCAAAAATGACTCCTAAAATGGCTATCTCTTTAAGTCCTATGATGATCAACATATAAGATAGAGAAAAAAAAATGGGATTATAGCAACACTGGTGTCAGTAAACAGATAGAGAACATCATTTCCCATCAATACACAACTGGGGAACATGAGAGGAATCATAATTTCCATCACAGCATCCAGGTATCTGCCACATTAGGTCTATAAGCATGCAAGACAACTTTCAATATCCTTCTTGGACTAGATAGGATGTACAATGTGCTATTTTAATTAGCCTAGGAATGGAATGTAAAAGTATTCATTAAGTCTTCATCATGTGCCAAACATTATGCAAAGGGCTGGGACTACAAACTGAAAGCCAGACAACAGCTCAAATTCTATTTGTTGGATATAAAATGTATGGGAGGAATGGTCAGCCACAGGACAGCTGGAAAGGCCCAGTCATACTTTGGGTTCAACAAGAGAGCTGATGGAAAAATCCGAAGCTCCTTATGCTGCTGTTTGGAAGGGGAAATCAAATTAGGCTCAGGGCAGGCAGGGTTTAAGTGAGGGTAGAAAAGGTACAAAAGCATCCTGCAGTGATCCAGGGACTCTGCCTTCTGGAAGCAAGGTTGCAGGGGAGGGCAAGTCAAAAGAAGTCTTGTGGCAATCCCCACGAATTCCTCTCTATGCTTCTCCAGAGTGATCTCTGGTCCAACAAAATGTAGGAGGTCCCATGGTTACCGAACAGGTTCTGCTTGCTGGTACACAGCAGTGGATCAGGGTGAGAGGGAAGGAGAAAGCAGTGTTCAAGGTGGGGGAAGGCAGAGGATATCCAAAAAGGTAATACTGCCTTCTGGTAACCTTGTTTCTAACCATATACATAAAATTCAATCCCTTTGTGCTCCATAACTCCTCTTCCAAAGGTAACGTTTTTGCTAAGTCAATAACTGAGCTAAGTAGTATTTGTGGGTTAAAAAGAAATAAAATCAAGCTTTTGATTTATATAAACTTCTGTGGTGCACTAGAAAAAACTCTTTTCATCAAATTTTCCATCTGAGTATGTAAGGGCAGTAAGCTAGGGAAAAAAGCTTAAAACCCAAAACATCGCCTTAAAATGACCTATTTTCCAAACACAATATTGAGTTCAAAAATTTGGACAGATTCTCTCCTCTCAGTTCACAAAGTTCCTACCCTGGTGCAGGCCTCATGTCCTCATATGTGGACTATTACAACAGCCAGCTGGGTGATTCCCTTGCCTTATGTATCCCCCTTTTCCAGTCTACTTTTCTCTTAGCTATCAGTGACTATGTCGGCCCCTATAGCGATAAACTCCAGAGGCTCCCTATTACCTCCAGGACCAAATATAAAGTCCTCTGTCTGGCATTCAAAGTCCTTCACAACCTGGTTCCTTTTCTTACACTTCACTGCCCTCTGCACACTCCACAACCCCAGAGCTGGCCCTCTTCCTGTTCCTTAAACATGATACTATCATCTCCCAATTCCATGCATCTTCACTGGCTAGCCCCCCTTCCTAGTCTGCTCTCCTTCCTCACCTCCACCTCCTGGATTTCCTCAAGAGTTAGCTCAAATCCCATCTTCTGCAACAGGCCTTTCCCAGCCCTATCTCCCCAGTGCCAATGCTTTCCCTCTGAGATTACTTCCTATCTCCACTGTATCTATCTTGCATGTACATAATTGTCTATATGCTGTCTTTCCCATTAGAATGTGAACTCCCTGAGGGCAACTGTATTTTTATCCTTCTTTGGATCCCTAGAGCTTAGCACAATGCCCGGCACACAGAGAGCACTAAAGGTATACTTGGTGACTTGCTGACTTGACTTTCTGATGAACATCTACAGGTCACTAAAAATGGTGTCATACAGCATAGGTTAGCTATAAAAAAAATTCTACAGAAGTAGAAAAACTATCACTTGGACATTTTTAAAAAGAAAATCATTACAAACACTTTTACAATCTTACAAGTTTGCAGTAATCATTTAAAACAAAATAATAATGAGGACTAACTACTTACTACTAATACACTTCCTAAGGATACGGAGGAGGCTGAAAGAAAACTGTTATGGATTGGGAAGCTGTCTTATTTTTCAAGGCTATCCTATTCTAGACAACTACTATGGTCAAAAGTGACAATATTTTCCTATTACTTGCAGTTAGATACCAATACAAAGTACTAACCACAATACATTTTAAGTAAATTACAAAACTTTGACTTAAACTATTAAAACATCTAATGCTTCTAGTTAAATATTAAGGGCACTTTATGGCAATAAATTGTCTATCATGACAGACTAGAAACAAGTTAACAAATCTTACATCAAACTATTCCCACACTACCCATGACCCTCAAATCATCATTGTTCAGGAAAATGGCTACCTTAGGCAGTAGACTCCAAAATGGCCATTTAAATTTTTAAATACACTTTGTATCTGAAGTGTGCTAGAATGCTTCTTACACTTCGGGGCAGAATGTAGTCAGTTCAGTTTTTCTTTAAGCATCTGAAAATGTGTAAAGGGTGAGGAAATAACTATTAAGATTGCCATTATAAATCTGAGTGGGCCTGGCAAATGACAGTCCCTGCCTTCAGCTGCTACAAGTAACACAGCCAAGTCTTCACTGCTTAAAAATAACTGGTGGTTTTTAAGTCATTTTGTTATTTGCACACCAACAAAAGGAATCTTAAAACCAAAGTTTTACATGTGCAAAAAAAAATTATGGAAATTTGTTTCTTCTCTTGTTTTAAACTATTTTCCAAGAAATGGTCAAAAAAAAGTAGTGAGAATACAACAAATGCTACAGAAAGAATGGGATGTTGGCAGAAAAGTCTCAGAGCAGGGGTTTTCAAGATGAGGGCCATGAATCTGGGGGGCTCTGTGTGTGTGTGTGTGTGTGTGTGTGTGTGTGTGTGTGTGTGTGTGTGTATGTGTGTAAACATACACAAAGAAACTATTTCAATATAACCTGGTTTCATTTATAATACTACATAACTTATTCTGTGCATCTGCAAACATTACTCTGAAATGGGGCTATACAGGCTTCACCAGACTAACAAGAGAGTCCATGACTCAAAACAGTTCAAAGCTCCTTAACTTAGAGGGGCAGCTTTAAATATCATTTCTGTGAAAGAGACTGGTCTTGTTTTGCTCAATGTCAAAAGGCAGAAGGAAGGACAGCCGAGGACAGACGCAACTGAAAGGCAGATTTGGGGCTCAATATCAAGAAAAAGCTTCTAAGCAATTAAAAATCTCCCACAGTAGAATGACTGGCTGCCTTCATTCTAAAATGACAGGAACAAAGCTTTAGATCTGGAAAGGACCTCAGACGTCATACAGTTCAACCTTGTCCTTTCCCAGATGAAGATTCAAGGTATAAATGAAGTGAAGGTTCAGAGCAACTTGGATAGACAGTATATATTTGGTAAGTGAAAATCCTAAATGACACATCCACCCAGAAGAAACTTACAAGTGAAACAGTAGCAAAGGAATGGCATATTTGTCCCAAGTAAATCAACAGAAGAAGTGGTAGATTTAAATAAAAGCCTCAATTCTAAAAATTTAGTAATCATAGCAACAGATTCCAATATTGAACATTTAATTATATTACCTTAAATCTTATTTTACTCTGCCAGTTTGAGGTACATAACTTGGTCTTCTGTTAAAGCAGAAATTACATTACTTATCCCAAAATGTCAATTTACACCTTCGCATTTACAACATTTTACTCCTTCTTTCCCAATATCTTTCCAAATGCACTTTCTAAGGATAAATCACACAAAATAAGTTAAAATGCACTGTACTTTAAACATCATCTGCTACCCTGTGACCATGAATCTCACTTAGAAGGCTTGGTAATACATAACGGCTTACTACGATCAGCACAAAATCAGCCACAAATGGGTATCTGAAAGATTCCCTCTTTAAACTGGACGTTGTACTGGACAACTTCTAGGACTACAGCTCACAAAGGAAGGGTCCACAGGCATTTTTCTGTGTTGCATTCATCAAAACATTCTGTACAATTGTAGCATATGTATAAGAAAGGCACCTTGTTGAATGAGAACCTAGAAGGTTACATTTTGGCTCCACTTCATCAAACACTTTTTTTTTAGTCAACAAACAAGCACAATGCAATCTTATGTTCTCAGCACCTTTCAGTCAACTGTATGACTATAAAGATGTGGAAGGACTAAGTAAGAATATTACTTTTTGTGAAAGCCTGCCTATTTCCTTGTTCTATTTCCATCAAGGATACCCACAATATACATGTAGGTTTTCATAAAAATTTTATAGAAATAAAAAAGTAAGCATTAGGGTTGACAGGTACTGATGTCCTCCTGACTGCCTTTTTTTATTAGTACCACTGTTTTTTCACATCATTGGTACCCTCCCTTCTTTCAGCTTTCTTGAAAATTGAACTTTCCATGTGTGCCCTAAAATTGCATTCCATCCAGGACAGCCCTCCTACTCTGTGAACACTTGGTCTGGTCAAGATGCTCCTCCTGTCTTCATTCTGGGTACTGCCATTTCCACTTCTTCAAAAAGCACAAAGCACCAAGATGTTAAGAATCCAAATGTAATAGTGATAGCTATCACTTATAAAGCACTTACTATGTGCCAGGCACCGTGCTAAGCACTGTATGATTATTCTCATTTGATCCTCACAACAACCCTGGGAGGTAGTCGCTATTATTATTTCCATTTTACAGCTAAAGAAACTGAGGCAAACAGATGAAATGACTAGTCCAGGGTCACACAGCTAGTATGTGTCTGAGACTAGATCTGAACTCAGATCTTCCCGACTCCAGGCCCAGAGTTCTATCCACTGCACCACCTAGCTGCCTAGGAGGCAAACGTAATGGTTTCACTAGCAATAATGACAAAAGTATGGTTATTATAAAAATGATGACGACATTTTCTTCTATTCTTATTCTGCTTCTTGTTCTTCCAGTTTTCCTTAAATGCTCTTGTAATAAGTTAATTTTACTGTTCTGGGAACAAAACTTTCTGAAAACTCATTTTTCCTCCGCTGCTTTTCAATGTTCTGTAAGATGCTGCTGCACAGGACTCTGCAGGTGACTTTATAGTGGAAACGTGCATTACCACTGCCTGCCACGTAGCTTAACTTGACAAAAATCAAGTTTCTGACAGAATAGGTAACTCTGGCCTCTTCGCTGCGAGGACTGCTTGACATTACACTTCAGCAGGAAATGGTGATGATGACAGTAACAAAAGACGCTGCTGATTCACATCAAGATCTGTTCCTTTTCCTACTTTTCGGCATGAAAAGCTCGTATGAAGAGCTGCTTTAACAGAAGAGTAACTTTCATTGCGTAGTACTTCTTTTCATCTTTATCTTTTCTTCTAATTTGCTGTCAGCCAAATGGGCATTAATTATTCTAACAAATCAATGGTCGAAATGTACACAAGGCAGCCCATTCAGACTCCCCTATCAGTAATCCTCATTTCTTTTTTTTAGTTACTGTAGTTTATTTTTTTAATTTTATTTGTTTCCAGGGTTCTACAATCACATTCATATATCTTAGATTTTTCCCCTCTCTACCCACCTACCTCCCACCCCTCCTCGAGATTATACAATTTTATACAGGTTCTACATACACATTCCTATCAAACACATTTTCACCTTAGTCATGTTACATAGAAGAATTAAAATGAATGGAAGAAATCATAAAACAAACCAAAACATAATACAAAAGAAAATGATTTGCTTCATTCTGCAATCGATTCTGTAGTTCTTTCCCTGAATGTGGAAGGCATTTTGCCTTAAGAGACCATCTGGGAATTATTTAAGTCCTTGCATTGCTACGAAGGATGACCAGAAAAATTCCTTGCACACTGTGGTTGTTGCTGTGTACAAAGTTCTCCTGGCTCTGCTCCTTTCACTCAGCATTAGTTCATATAAGTCTTTCCAGGCTTCTCTGAAGTCTTCCTGTTCATCATTTTTCTTATAGCACTATAGTATTCCATTACATTCATACATCATAATTTATTCAGCCATTCCCCAGTTGATGGGCATCCCCTTGATTTCCAGTTCTTGGCCACCACAAAGAGAGCTGCTATTAATATTTTTGTACAAATGGGACCCTCTGCCATTTTTATGATCTCTTGAGGATACACAGTCCTAGAAGCAATATTGTTGGGTCAAAGGGTATGCACATTTTTGTAGCCCTTTGGGCATAGTTCCAAATTGCTCTCCAGAATGGTTGGATCAGCTCACAGCTCCACCAACAATGAATTAGTGTTCCAACTCTCCCACATCTTCTCCAACATTTATCATCTTTCTGTTTTGTCATGTCAGCCAATCTGATAAGTGTGATGTGGTACCTCAGGGTTGATTTGATTTGCATCTCTCTAATCAATAGTGATTGAAAGCGTTTTTTTCATTATGACTATAGATAGCTTTCATTTCTTCCTCTGAAAATTGCCTGTTCATATCCTTTGACCATTTATCAACTGGGAAATGACTTGTATTCTTGTACATTTGACTCAGTTTTCTACATGTTTTAGAAATGAGGCCTTTATCACAGATACTAGTTGCAAAAATTCTTTCCCAGTTTTCTGCTTCCCTCCTAATCTTGGTTGCATTGGATTAGTTTGTGCTAAAACTTTTCAATTTAATGTAATCAAAATTATCCATTTTGCATTTCATAATGTTTTCTATCTCTTGTTTAGTCAAAAAGTCTTCCCTTCTCCACAAATCTGATAAATACACTATTCCTTGTTCCACTAATATGTTTATAGTATTCATCTTTATACCCAGATCACGTACCCATTTGGACTTTATTCTTGTGTGCAGCGTCACGCACTGATCTATGCCTAGTTTCCGCCACACTGTTATCCAGTTTTCCCAGCAATTGTTTGTTAGCCAGTACCAAGTGGTTTTGATAACTGCTGCTTTATAATACAATTTGAGATCTGGTAGAACTAGGCCACCTTCCCTAGCATTTCTTTTTATTAGTTCCCTTGATATTCTGGACCTTTTGTTCTTCCAGATGAATTTTGATATTATTTTTTCTAGCTCTAGAAAATAATTATCTGATAGTTTGATTGGTATGGCACTGAATAAGGAAATTAATTTAGGTAGAATTGTCATTTTTATTATGTTAGTTTGGCCTACCCACGAGCAACTGATGTTTTTCCACTTACTTAGATCTGACTTTACTTGTGCAAAGTGTTTTGTAATTGTGTTCATATAGTCCCTGGATTTGTTTTGGCAGGCAGACTCCCAAATATTTTATAGTGTCTACCCTAGCTTTAAATGGGATTTCTCTTTCTATCTCTTGCTGTTAGGCTTTGTTAGTAATACACAGAAATGCAGAAGATTTGCGTGGGTTTATTTTGTGACCTGCAACTTTGCCGAAGTTGGATATTATTTCAAGTGCTTTTTTACTTGAATCTCTGGGATTCTCTGAGTGTATCATCACATCATCTGCAAAGAGTGATAACTTAGTTTCTTCTTTGCCTATTCTTATTCCTTCAACTTCTTTATCTTCCCTAACTGCTACAGCTAACATATTGAATAATAGTAGTGATAATGGACATCCTTGTTTCACCCCTAATCTTACTGGAAATGCATCTAGCTTGTCCCCATTGCATATAACGTTTCTTGATGGTTTTTGGTAGATACAGCTTATTATTTTATGGAAAGTTCCATTTATTGCTATGCTTTCCAGTGTTTTCAATAGGAAGGGGTGTTGTATTTTGTCAAAAGCTTTTTTTGCATCTATTGAGATAACCATGTGATTTCTATTAGTTTTTTTTGTTGATACGATCAATAATGCTAAGAGTTTTCCTAATATTGAACCAGTCCTGCATTCTTGGTATAAATCCTACCCGATCATAATGTATCATTCTCGTGATAAGTTGCTGTATTCTTTTTGCTAAAATCTTATTTAAAATTTTTGCATCTATCTTCATTAGAGAAGTTGGTCTATAATTTTCTTTCTCTGTTTTGGCTCTTCCTGGTTTAGGTTTCAAAACCATATTTGTATCATAAAAAGATTTGGGAGGACTCCTTCTTCCCCAACCTTCCCAAATAGTCTATATAGTATTGGAATTTAAAGTTCTTTAAATGTTTCATAGAATTCACTTGTAAATCCATCCAGCCCTGGAGATTTTTTCATAGGGAGTTCTTTGATGACTTGTTCAACCTGTTTTTCTGAGATGGGGTTGTTTAAGTATTCGACTTCCTCTAATCATCATTTCTTAGCTATAAAGATAGACTCATTAGTTTTTATATATATATATGTATATATATATACATATATATAGTTAGTACGATGTGAATTGATGCAAAGTGCAGTGAGCACAACCAGGAAAACACTGTACACAGTATTAGCAACACTGTACTATAAAGAACTGTAAATGACTAGCTATTCTGGGCATTACAATGATCCAAGACAATCCCAAAGGACTAATAATGACGCATACTGTCTGCTTCCAGAGAAAGAAGTGATATTGTCCGAATACAGACTAAAGCATGCTATTTTTCACTTTCTTCCTTTCTTTCAATCCTTTTTTTTAATTCAAGTCTTCTTACACCACATTACTAATTAGGGAAATGTTTTACCTGATCACACATGTATAGCCTACATACGATTGCTTACTGTCTCAGGGATGGGGGAGAGAAGGGAAAGAAGAAGGGACAGAATTTGGAACTCAAAACTTTAAAAAATGTTTAAAAAGAGTTTTAACATGTAATTGGGGGAAAAAAACAAAAGTTTTTTTTTTATAAGAGTCAACATGATGTAGTAGAAAGAGAGCTGACCTTGGACCCAGGAAAACCAGGTTTCAAACCCTAAGCAAGTTACTTAACTTCTTAGTGCTCCCAGGCAATCCAAGTTCACATATTGCAAAAGAGGTGTTTGTCTGCATTGGTGAAGGAAGTTCCTTAGACTAAAAAAATCACAAATTAATTGAAAAGAATATTTTTTTTCTCTTCTGCCCCTCTTTTAATATTATTTGGAACACAGGATAATCAGGGACTTCCCAATTCTCTTCCTGAAAAAAAGTACTGTTGAGAGAGACATGGATGGATGCATAAGTTATATATCTATCCATCTTTCTATATGTGGGTATATATATATGTATGTGTGCATGTATGTTCATGTGTGTGCATACATATATAACTAACGTGTGTATGTGTGTACGCACAAACCTTTGGCCTCTTTTAGTGCTTTAAACTGTATCATGCTTTCCAATTTACTCTTCATCATCCTCCCTCATAATCGGCTTTGATATTAAAGTCACTGATTATTAAAAGGACATGTTTATTTAATTTGGAGTCTTTACTGAGTCCTTTATAGGATTTCTCTATTTCCTTATCACCTGCTACAGATGTTGGCACCTAAACCGCAATTATTTTGCAACAGTCTTTTTTATTACACTCAACATAATCCTAGAGGAGATGATGAAGCATTACACAAAATGGTGTTTCCTGTTGCCTTTGAACACACAAGGAGAAATATGTAAAAGACATGGTCCAAGATATATATAATTGGAAAAAGAGGTAGGCTGGTCATGTAGCTAGATATATAGCTCAGGTACTATGACAGTACCTATGAACTGTGAAAAGACCTAAAAGAAAGCCATCCACCACTACCTTAACTTCACAGGCCATCTGTGAAGGACCGGGACAAAAGTCAGTCAAAAAGGGCTTCAGTCACTCATCTGATAAATAATTATTTCTAAACTTTAAAATGTAGGACCAGAAGATGTTTAAATACCCTCACTCCTAACTCATGAGTCTACTCTGAAAAACAGTCCCATAGGCTTAGTGATCTTTCCCCCAACTTCCAAAAAAAAAAACAAACACAGTTGTGCTGAAACTTAATTCCTCCAACCTAAACCAGAAACTGGGTGGCAGAAAGGCAAAGCAGGATTCTTAGGAGTCTTCAGACAGGTCAAGCCACCCTTCCAGCACAATTACTTCCAAAATACAGACTGTGTTAGGAAGATGAAAAAAAATCAGTCAGTCCTAAAGGTGAAAACAAGACGTTGCCTACCTTGACCTGACGATCTCTTTTTCATATATGGCTTCAATGACCTGTTAACAAAAATATAAGTATGCAATACTGAATCAAAGCTATTTTGATATATTCTGTTTATTTTTCAGATAGTAATTCAGTTTATTTAATTAGTAGTTTTCAGCTCCTGAGATTACACAAGACAATCTGTTTTAGAAACAATATATAATCATTTTAACCAACATTTCACAATACATGTTAAATGAAAGAACAAGTTAATATAAAACTGCAGGACAAAAAAATAGTGTTAACCCAAACAGAGGCTGCACCCCTAAAATGAAGTCTCATTCACAAACACTGAAAAGTAAAAAATACATAGTAGCTAAGAACAGTTCTAAGTTGCATCAAAGCTTTGTACAAGTCAAACTAAGGGGAAAAGTGCAGCCTATATCTGGACTAACAGGATAAAAAAACATTTTAAGGTAGTGCAAAAAAATCAAATCAAAACATATGGCATGTTCTGGAAAAATAGGTGACAAGACACTTTAAAATATTTATACGGTTTTCTACATCTAAAATTCATAAACAATATTTCAGAATTCAGACCCAAAAGTGTAATGCCTACCAGAAGCAAATCATTAAAGCTATGGAAAACATTTTGTTAACATATTCAAGGATGCTTCAAGCTTTCCACTTAGTGCAGTTGGAAAACATACTCTCCAGTTATTCATGTAGAATAACTGAAATGCATGTAGCAGTCTTTAAAGTTCTAAGTAAAAGTCCTACATCCTCAGTGTACTATCATATATTTTGATTTCTGCAGATCTTGACCAATCAGGATGGAATTTGTTGGTGACACTTCTGCACCAAATTTCAATTAAAACAATAACAGGATATATCAACTAGGGAAATATTATATTTCTTCTACCTTCCCAAAATTAGTGATAAAATGGCATTGACATTAATCAAAGTGATCTGGGAACTCAATCTTTCTAGTCCCTGAATCTAATGATGCTAACTAGGCATTTCTGTAACAGAAGGAAAAATTCACTAAGGTCGTAGGTACAACCTAAATCACATCACGGCAATCAACATCTATCCTATTTAAGGACCATTTTTAAATAGAATTCCAATATTTATCAAATCATCTTTAGGAATTCATTCTTTTGGCCTGTATCTCAAGCTGAACTAAGTTTAGGTTACTATCATTCAGTAGCACAGCAAAGATCTATATATTTGCTTACATTTGTTAAATAGTACTCTCTATTTTAACTTTCCATCCCTTCACTGAAACTAAGCTTCCTCAGGCCCTCCCTCCATATTAAGGAATTTCTATTCCTTTAGATTTCCCTCACTGGTTTAAAAGCTCAAGCTACTTAAACATAAATATTTAAAGCTAAATTGCACTTATGTTTACAAAAATAGGAGCTCAAAGTTTTATATTATCTAGAAAATTTGTGAACCAAAAATGCTTACCTTTGAATCAAAGGGGGATTTATTCTTGACATGTGGAGCCCAATATTTACATGCTAACTGGAAATGTAAGCAGAAAGATACACTTTTATTATATTATACAATCAGAGAATTTTTTTTCTAACTGTAAAAGACCTATAAGATAATTTGGGTCTAAAACCAAACCCATTACCTTTTTTCCAAAACCTTCTTCTATTCAACTCACTATTTTTGCTAAGGGCAGCACCATTCAACCAGTTACCATCCTCAAAACTAGTCACCTCTGATCCCTCCCTCTCTTCCTCACATCATAGATATGATTGAAAGGCTTGGGGATGGGGTTGTCTTCTGCATTAATATTGTGTATTGATTTTTGTTACTATGACGGATTTGGTTCTCTGGTATCTGAATAAATGTTTTGGTTCTGTCTTCCACATGGAAAGTCTCTTGTATTCTGCGATTCAGAACTGCACTGGCATATTCATGGCCACCATGAGTGCTGTGAATATTGCCTTGGTGCTACCTCATCTTAGGCAGTCCGTTCTGAAGCTGAATTATCCTGACTGGTGAGTGAATGAGTAAAACAATCACCTAATCTACTGTATCGAGGCAGTCCAGGACCATGTTTCACAGCCCATCCACAAGGACACCAGGGTCTACGCAACATGGACACCTTATCATCTGTGTGACATTACTCCTGCTCTGAACAAGGGATAATAAATCAGTGCTACCCTTCCTGCAGGAAAGGATATAACAAGTGACTCCTCCATTCAAAATCCTTCTAACTTCCTGAAACAAAATCACTTTTTGTTATACTCACTTACGCCCTATACGCACCATGGCATCACAGTACACAGAGTGTTGGTCCTGGAGTCAGAAAGACCCGAGCTCTAATCTGGCCTCAGACAATGACTCTCTATATGTCCCTGGGCAAGATGCTTAAAACTGTTTGCCTCAGTTTCCTCAACTGTAAAATGGGGGTCATAAAAGCAATGACTTCACAGGGTTGCTTCGAGCATCATATTGGAATAATATTTGTAAAGCATTTAGCACAGTACCTGGCACAGAGAAGGCACAATATGGAAGCTTATTCCCATTCACCCCCACCCCCACATACCCTCTTACTAGAATGTAAACTTGAGAGGAAAATGTCACATATTTGTATGCTCATGGTGCTTGTTCACTCATTCACTGGCAACACTGATAAATACTGATACATAAAAATGGAAGAAAGAAAAAGGAAGTATACTGTGCTATTTCCATGTGAAGGAGGACATGGTATTTTGCTCCTGAGCAACTCTCAAAGGTAGAAAGGACTGTTCACGCACTTGGTTGAGCGAATGTCTGTTACCTAAGACAGTGAACTAAATCTCTCATGACCCCAAAATAAAGGTCCTCTACAATCTGGCTCAAACCTACCTTTCCAGCATCATTCATGTTATTCACTGTAATATATTCTGTCCTCCAACCAAACCAGATTATTCAACATCCTGAATATATTCTGAATATTTTCATAACTGTACCAATGGATCACACATTACCCATGCTTGGAATGCCCTTTCCCCTATCCCTACCTGTTGAAATCCTATACATTCTTTAGGTTTGCCCCTACCTCTGCAGCCCAAACCAATCTCCCTCCTTTGAATTCATACACATAGAACATAGCATACCATATTTGCAAAGCTCTTTACAAACTGCCTTAGCATCATGCACATAGTAGGTGCTTGCTACTCCTCTTATAGAGAATCATATTCTGCTAGGCAATCCAGACTCCACAAGGATATGTCCTGAACCACCACAGCTAGAACTGGCACCAAGAAGGGCTGCCTTCCCCCATCCACCAGTCACCCAAACCTCATCCTTAGTGCCAATGCTCCTTCCTTTTTTCTTCCTTGCCAGATGTTTATCCCCCATTCTGATCACTACCAAAGGTAATCCAAAATCCCCAATTCTTCCTTAATCTTAAACTCACTCTCCCCATCCCAATTTCCAAAGGTGTTATAAAAGAACCGATTGGGCTTCTCACCCTACATGGAAGACCTACTCTGAAGACTCTTGAGCTTTTCCATATGCACTGCCACTGACCCTCCTACATGTGCTGTCTTCCAAATAGATAATGAACTACTTCAGAGTAAGACTGGCTTCTTTTTTCTCTTTGCATCCCAGTAATTAGCACAATGTTGGTCACATATTAAGTATTTAATGAATGACTTTTAATTCCAGTGAGAAAACGACCCTATGTTCTGGGCCGCGTATCCGCACCTGCTACTTCATCACTTGCCTGTTGCCACAAGACTTTGAGGTATAATAGTAAAATGGTATGGGTAATGTCATGGAGCAGGCAATCGCATGGTGGCCTGAAGAAGCCATACAAGGACACCCTCAAGGTCTCTCTCAAGAACTTTGTATTTGATTGTGCGACATGGAGACACTGGCACAGGACCACTCAGCATGGTGTGCCCACATCAGAAAGGGTGCTGTGCTCCATGAACAAAGCAGAATGGAAACAGCATAAAGGAAACATGGGATGTGCAAATTTGGAGTAACCATCCCAAATGTTCACACAGACTATCTGTGCCCAATCTGCGGTACAGCATTCCGAGCTTGTACTGGTCTGATCGGCCACAGCTGTATACCCTGAAACTTCACTTTATCATGGTGATGTCATTTTGGTTCTATTTGAGAATGAAAGACAACAACCAACCAACCATTTAATGAATGATTTTTAATTCACTTATTCATTTCACGTGTATATACAAATATGAGGACCTGTGATGAAGAACTCTTCGTATAAGAACCTGCTCCAGCATCTACTAAGTTGATCACTTAGGGAACTTCTTTTGGCACACAGTAGCCTTGCCCGGAGCCACAAAGCTAATAAAGGTCAGAGTCAAAATTTTTATATGTAAAAATCTCATCTTGGACACTTACTATGAACCCGTGAGCAAGTCATTTAATCTCAGTTTCAATGTTCTCATCTGAAAAGATTTATAATGATACCTATATCTAGCTCAGAGTGGTTATGAAGATCAAATAAAAATGTGAAGTGCTTTCTAAACGCTAAAAGCCCATTAAAAACCAATGGGTAAAAGCCAGCTATGTATATATCTTATCACTGTCTCCCTGAGAAGATCATAAATTTTTTAAGGAGACTAGTATCTTATACCTCTTCTGAAACCCCTCAGAGAGCCTTAGGATATGCTAGCCTATAAATATGGACTATTCCGGATTTGAATACTATACCTTGTACGTAATTTTATACTTTTCAAAACACTATCATGAAAATTAATTATTTGTTCTTCACAAAAGACCAGAAACTGAGGACAGACAGGAGACAGTGAGGAAAAGAAGAGTTAAGTAATCTGTGTAAGGTCCAGATCTCCTGATTCTTGGTCCATCACACTTCCTCACACTTTGTTAACATCCTCTACTTATATAAAATCACCAGCAATGTAACAGCCAAGTCTGCGCGCAAGAATAAGCAATAGTCCGTACCCGTAGTCCCTCACATTTAAAAAGAGGAGAGGGGAATACATTTTATCAGCAGCTCTCTGGGCTTCAGTTTCCTCATCTGTAAAATAAAGAGTCTGGACTCCACTGCCAGTAACTAAGGAGGCTTCAAAAGACGGCCAAGGTACTACCCTTACTCTTAAAAATGTATAATCTCGTGAAAGAGACAATTACTCAGGTTCATACACGAGGTTCTAAAGTTTACAAAGGCCCTTCCAGCCCCGAATGCGCGCTCCTCCGAGGTACTTTATCAGGAGTGACCAAGGGTTTGCACCGATCCATCCACGCACCGATCCATCCACGCACCCGTCACAAGGGGCGCACTCAGCAAAGCCTTTTTAACGAGTCAGTCCTCTTTCCCGGCTCGCGGGCGTCGGAAGGCGCGGTGTCCGCCGGCGCCGGGCACGGAGCTCGCTGGCCGCCGAAGGACGGCGCGGGACCCACGACCACGAACGGGTTCAAGCGATGCTCCCGAAGGCCTCCCGGACGCCCGCTAATCCCACATTTACTCGGGTACGCGGGCTCTCCTCCGGGCACACATCCCGGCTCCCGGGTCCCAGCCCCGTAAACGCTCGCTCCGGGTGGGCTGGCCTCCTCCTCCCTCCGCACCCGGAGCCGTCCTCCACAAGGCAGCTCTGCCCCTCCCCTCCCCGGCCCCACGCAGGCCCGCGGGGTCTCTGCCCCTCCCCTCCCCGGCCCCACGCAGGCCCGCGGGGTCTCTGCCCCTCCCCTCCCCGGCCCCACGCAGGCCCGCGGGGTCTCTGCCCCTCCCCTCCCCGGCCCCACGCAGGCCCGCAGGGTCTCTGCCCCTCCCCTCCCCGGCCCCACGAAGGCCCGCCCCCGGCCCCACGCAGGCCCGCCCCCGGCACCACGCACGCCCGAGGGGTCTTTGGCCCCGCCGCGCTCACCTGGGTCACGAACTCGGCGTTGATCTGAGACACCGTGGGGGCCAGGATCTTCTTGGGCGGCGCGGGGGTCGCCATGGTCGGTCGGCCCTCGGTCCAACCCTGGGAGCAGCTGGAAGCAAGGCCAGACCGCGGGCTACCCTGGCGCTCTCCCTCTCTCCACACACACACACACACGGCCAAAGGACTGCCAGCCGGTCCTCCGGCACTTCCGGGATCCAGTCCGGAGCGGAAGTCGTCACCTTCGGGGGCAGACAGAGAGAGAGAAGAGAGCCTAGGGCTTATGTTTCCCGCGGAGGAACAGAGGGACCGGAAGTGGGCATAGAAACGCTGTGGGCTAGAGAAGCGAGAAAATGAAGCGATCGCCATCCACGGCGCCCCCTAACGGCCGACTGAGAGAAAGCACGGAGAGCCGTTCGGGCGCTGGCCGCGGGAAGGGTGGTGCTGAGATGCACACAGGCCACGAGGGAGCAAGGCATGGAGTCCGCCCAGCCATCCGCCCCACCCCGTCCCAGTTGCCCCATCTCTAGCGATGGGTGACCCACCTTCCCCGAGTCCCTAGGAGCCCAACGGGGTTATCAAGAAGACTGAGTCAGGATCCCGATAGGGAGACAGAGATGCGATATGAAGGGTTTGTAGACTTTTTACAGTATTTGAATAAAGCATTTTAACTAATTGCGAAAATCCTGAGTGCAGTCACTCCCTTATTTATAGAATTTTGTAGAATATAGAATTATCATTATATGATATAGAATCTTATAGATTTGATTATAGATTTATGTATTTTATTATAGATTTAGCTTTGAAAAGGACTTTTTCAGGTATTTTAAAAGGTAATTTAATCCATTTCCCACCATTTACAGATGAGGAAATTGCAACTGAAGTGGTTTGTCCAAAGTAAATCTGGCAAGGCAGAAGTCTGAACCTGGGTTATCCTAGTCCAGTAGTTATAAGGTCATAAATTTAGTGCTAGAAGGGACCTTAGAGATCATTTCAATCTTCATTTAATAGTGGAGGATACTTACACCTAAAGAGGTTAGGTGACTTATCAATGGTCACACAGGTAGTAAGTGGCAGAATCAGGATTTGAACTCAGATCAAGTACACAAGCAATCCATTCATGGGTTGGGGCCCTCTTTAGATGAGACAGATGTACCTGGCTATCAACTCCCTTCAATTTTGCAGTGGAAGGATTGGTCAAGAGGACTTGATATGGTCTTTTCCACCTGGGCTAAAGGTGTTCTTGTGTAAATGTATTTTCTAATAGACCCAGTCTCCAAATTCCAGCTGCAAAGTGGACTGATCTGAGGCTGGATCCCTAGGAAATGAATGAGAAACAAGATGTCTAAGGTCTCAGCGATTTTGAGTGAGCCCCCAGCAGTATATCAGATGGGAAAATTTGGTGATGATAGAGTCACCATGGGGCAAAAGGAGGGGTCTCAGGAGCCTAGTGGTAATCTCAAAGGTGGAAAGGGAAAACTTTCCAAAAGGATGTTGTCCTAAGGTTCAGAAGGACAAAGGGAAAAGTTCTGGACCAAGGCAAACTCAAATCATTCATAAATTTGGCAAACTGGGCCTTAATAATCCCATATTGTAATCATACATGGCTAGAACACATACATCTTCCCCCACCAATATTGGCAGGCCAAACTAAGCAGTCTGTCAGAGCCCCAGAGATTCAAGGAGTGCAAGTATTCCATCACCGCATGACACTGAGAGTTGGGGAGAACTAGGTGGCTATTTGATCCATGTCAGAGCCCACAGTTTTTGTTCTGTGTGCATCCCTCTTGTTCAAGCCTGTCCCAGATGGGCCAGGACATGGTCTCTCAGACCAAAGCAATTTCTGCCATGGTCATTGTTAATTTAGGGGTAAGCCCCTCAGATTCAGAGGAAGAAAGGCCTATGAGGATTGGGGGTTACAGAGAAGCATGCTTGGTATGCAGGTCAGCAAAAACATTACCCTGGGCATGGGGAGAGTCCTTGGAGAGTGTCCTTAAGTGACCTTAATAATGGCCATTGCTGCTGTCAACAAAAGGGAATGAAGCAATCTCTAGACTTGCATCCCCATTCTTAATGGGGGTGCCAGAGAAAGTCAAGAATGCTCAATATTTCCACAATATCGTGAAGTCATGTGCGACCCCAAAGGGATATACGTTTTCTGTGTAAATATTCACCAGTTTTCTTTTTGCTAATTCACGGGCTCAGGTCAATACTTCAAGTTCAGCCTGTTGAGCTGAAGAAGCTGAGAGGAGAAGTCCTGCCTCAACAACTTCTTCAGTGATGGTGATGGCATACTTGGCCATCAGGTTGCCAGAATCATTTTCAAGGTAGGAACCAGGAATAGGAGTTGGTGTACCAAGAATAATTTGGGTTTTCTAGCTTACTTTCCTCTCATGGGGTTAAAACAGAGTCAACAATTTTAATACAATTATGATCCTCAGTGTAGTTGGACTCCCTGCCTTCTGTGTCAAGGAGACAGATGACTGGGTTAAGAGTCTTACACTGGGAGATGGGACATCTGATTTGGATAGAAGGGAGGCCTCTAGTCCTGCAAGGTAGCTGGTGGAGAAATTCCAGGTGTGATGAGACTTTAGAAGAGTCTCAATTGCATAAGGAATATGCAAGGTTAAAGGTGAATCTAAAGTCACCTCTTCCACTAAGACCAAAATTCAGAGGTCACAACAACAGCTCAAAGGCACAGTGGGAGGCCCGTGGCAACTGAATCAAGGACGTTTATATAGTCAAAAATTGTCCCCATGTTTCTGACACAAAACACCAAGGTTATTCCCTTCTTTTTCCACTAGGAAAAGGTGAGGAAGGAGTAGTTAGGGTAGTTGATAGTCAGAAGACATGAGAGGTCTACTTTGAGACTGACAAATGCAGCCTTGGAGACTGTGTCCCAGGAGAGCAGTTCAGGAGCAGAGTCCTTAAGGAAGTCTGTCATAAAGATGACAAAAAAAGAAAAATAACAAATATTGTTTAGGTCATGGGAAAACAGGCACATTAATGCTCTCTTAATGAACCTACAAACAGATACAACCATTCTGGAAAGTACTTTAGAATTAGGATCAGAAATATACTAAATTACCACATAGTCCTTTGACCTAGCTACATCATAGGTAGACTAATACCCAAAAGAGATCAAGGAAAAGGTACTTTATACAAAACTATTTTTTTTAAATACATACAAATAAGTATATTTACAGCATCTCTTATAAAAAACTAGAAACTAAAGGGGTACCTATCAATTAGTGAATGGTTGAACAAATCGAGTAATTTGTTCTATGATTGTGATGGAATATTACTGGGCTCTAAGAAATGAGGGAAAAATTATTTCAAAGATAGAAAGACATGTATGAACTGATGCAGTGATGTAAGCAAAACCAGAATATATTATAAAAATTAATAATTTTGAAGACATTTATAAACTGACGAAGAGTGAAATAAGCAGAGAAATAGAACAATTTATTTATACAGTAATAACAGCATTGTAAAGCCAAAAACTTTCAAAAGCTGTAAAAGCTATGATATATGTAATGACCATCTGTGATGCCAGAGGATTAACTGAAGCAGGCTGGCAGAGATATGATCAATTTAGGGTACAAAATAAGACATTTTTTAAAATTTGTTTTTCTTGATTATGCATATTTATTACAAGGAACTTTCTTTTCTTTTTTTTTCCTTCCAGTGGGCTGGGGTGTGGGAGGGAGAGAAAACAGATTTCTATTAATTAAATAAAACTTTACTTAAAGAGACACATACACATGGAGAGAGAGAGAGAGAGAGAGAGAGAGAGAGAGAGAGAGAGAGAGAGAGAGAGAGAGAGAGAGAGAGAGAGAGAATGTGCATTCCAGCCATAGATTCTTCCAGTTCTCAGAAGCTTGGGAGGGTGATGGTCTTCTTCAGAGAAAGTTGTGTGACTATGCTGGATTAGGCTCCATTTTGTCTGACTAAGCAGGGAACAAAGAGTTGGCACAGGGGAAAGAGTCAAGGAGGTAAAAGGCACTAGTGACAGTGAGTAAACCAGGGACTAGACAGACTGTTGGAGTATGACATAGAAGTAGCAGGTATACTGTGGTAAGACATGTGGGGCAGGTTGGAGCCCATCTTGGCTTTTCATTCTTAATGGGACCAGTCTACTAAAGTTCTCAGATCTTCTTTTCCAGACAAACTACAATCTAACCATGCCTCTTTCCATTTTATGATGCTGATTTTTTAAAAAACAAGTATAAAACTCTATATTTATCCCCCTTCTGTTTTATTCGAGGCCCAATATTCACTGTCAATAACTTTTAGAACTTCAAGTCTGTCATCCAGCATATTAACTATCTTTCCTAATTTTGTGTTATCTGCATATCTGATATGCCTACACTTAAGTCATTGATAAAAATGTTAATACAGAACCAGACTGTAAGACTGGAATCATCCTGCAAAGTCAGCATCAAAGCATCAATGAATATGCTTTGAATTAGGCTATTCAACTAGTTCCAAATCCCAAATGTACTATCATCTGGCCCACAAAAATAGCACAAGAGACTTTGTCAAATGTTTTATTAAAATTAGTAAATAGGGTCCAGTAGTCTAATAATTAGGATCTAATAGTCTAATAACCACATTTTAAAAAGGATATACAATTAGCCTGTGATCTGTTTTTGGTGAAGTCATGCCTTGGTTATCACTGCTTCTTTTTCTAGATGCTTACAAACTATAACTTTAATACTACTTCTAGAACAGGCCTGCACAACCTATGGCTATGAGCCACTTACAGCCTGTATGCTACTTGGAGCAAGCCAAAGGATTTCCAGCAGACTGGGAAAAATATAGAGGAAAACATACTCTGAACATAGAGGAAATCTTTTGGTGTGCCACAGGTTGTGCAAGCCTGTGCTGTCCCCAGTATTAAGCTCACAGACCTATAGTTTGTAGACCCTATTCTTCCTTTTCTAATTGAAAAACAAGACATTATCTGCCCTTTCCCAATTCTTTCTCCTATTCTCATCTTTTGAAGGTGACTGACAATAACCTTACCTTGTGATTCTTTTCTGTATTTTCTTAACAAATGCTCCTGAGTTTCTATCCAACAAATTGGAGGTTTTAACCTTATTCTTTCAGTATCTTGGAGGTACCAGTGTACTATTCGAATTGTCCATCTTATGCATGTGTGTTTAGTAGCAACATCTTTACCCTTCCTTCTATGCAGGATAGGCTAGCTTTTCCTTGAAAGGCATCGAGACATTCCTCAAGACTTGGTTGGCTTAGGAGACTAAGGGCTCATATATCATTTCCTAAATGTTTGAGTACAAAGCAACCACAAGGATCTAGAGGGGCTTTGAGATGCATGGCTGGTGGAACACCATGGCAGCTTCATTCAGCCTGATTCACCAAAAGGGTTCTCAAGTGTATCCTTGTTGAATGTACTTTGCCAACACTAGCTCAGTGTTTGGGAGGCTCCAAAGAAAAGTATGGGAGAGAAGAGTTATTAGACTGACTACCAAACTAAAGGTCTACAGAGCTGGTGTGCTGACCTCATTGTTGTATGTCTGTGAAACATGGACAGATTACCAGTGCTATGCCAGGAAATTGAATCACTTCCATTTGAACTGTCTTAGGAAGATTCTGAGGATCACCTGGCAGGATAAAGTATCAGACACCAAGATCCTTGCTCAAACTAAACTGCCAAGCATTCAAACTGTGCTTCAGAGAGCGCAACTCCAATGGGCTGGCCACACTGTTCAAATGCAAAATGTACATTTGCCAAAAAGACTGTTTTATGGAGAACTTGCATGGGGCAGGCAATCACATGGTAGTCAGAAGAAGCAATACAAGGACACTATCAAGGTCTCTCTCAAGAACTTTGGATTTGATTGTGCAACATGGGAGATGCTGGCACAGGACTGCTCAGTATGGTGTGCCCACATCAGAAAAGGTACTGTGCTCTATGAGCAAAGCAGAATTGAAAAGTAGGATGCACAAATTTGGAGTAACCACCCCAAATGTTCACACGGACTATCTGTGCCCAATCTGTGGTAGAGAATTCTGAGCTCATATTGGTCTGATCAGCCAGTCAGACACACTGAAACTTCACTTTATCATGGTGATGTCATTTTGGTCCTCTTTGAGAAGGTTGGACGACAACAACCAACCAACTTTTACTGCTATGGTTAAGTAAATTACCTTTTGTTAATTCTTAAGGAATTCTATGTGTTCCCAAATCAAACCTAAATTACCAGGAGTGATTTGAGTCAGGGCTAGCCCAACACAACATGCAATGTCACTCTCTGTGACTGGTTTGTCTCCATACTTATCCTCTATTATATCTCTAATCATACTTGTATATGCAAGATGCCCTTGGTAACACAATGTAGCACATAAAGCCACTGTGAATCTTCTTATTGCCCTCATTTTTAAATCAACAACATGCTAAGTGTGAAGATTAGCTAAGGAAAATAAATAGAAACCCCAGTGAAATATTACTAAAAACATTGCAGTTTGGATTTTACTAATTAAAATGTTGCAATTCAAATGCCACACACTACTCCCAACTTCATTCATCTAGTGTAGGCAGGCTATGACCTGAGGGTCATACAAAAGTTGGCCCATAGGCTTTAGTTTGTGGATCCTGATTTAGTCTAGTTACTAGATAATGCGGAGATGAAAAGTAGGGGTGGTGATGAATATGACACAATCCCTACTCTTATTTATAATCTTTTTTATAATAGAGAATAGATATGTTTAAGACAGTAATTGTAAAACCACACAATCTGGCAACAATGGATTAGAGATGGGAGAACTTATAGGCTGAGAAAACAGGTTATTGCTCTGTACAAGTAATGAGAATTTGAACTAGTGTGGATCATAGTGGCAGTGGACTAGAAAGGAAGCTTTCATGATATACTGCAGAACAGAAAAGGTGGGAAAGAGTGGGTAAACAAACTCTAGATAGGGAGAAACGAAGTTTAGATGAAAGAGTGCCTGCCCTCTTGGAGTTTAAATCTTCCAGGAGGAAACAACATATGCACAGATAATTCTAACATAGGATAGGCTGGCACAAAGCCTAGGAGTTTTGTTGTTGGCTACGTATACATAATAAAGGCAACAATTTGGAGTGAAGAATTGAGGTGAAAGTTCATGCCTCCAAATGTAGCATCCCATTTAGATAAGATATCTAAGGGTAAGGAGAATCACAGGGCATCAGACACAAATAGACCTTTTGGATTTGTTGGAAGGCAGTCCTTGAAATCATTTCAAAGGAATTCAAGCTGGAAATTGGAGGCACCTAGGTGGCATGATGGATATGGTACCTGGCCTGGAGTCAGGAAGACCTGAGTTCAACTGTAGCCTCAGATCTTATCAGCTGTGTGACCCTGGGCAAGTCACTTAACACGATTTACCTCAGTTTCCTCATTGGTAAAATGAGCTGGAGAAGGAAATGGCAAACCATTCCCATATCTTTGCCAAGAAAGCCCCAAATGGGGTCACAAAGAGTTGGACACAACCGAATAACAAGACACCGGCGATTAGGAAGTAATGAGCAATTACAAGACTCTTTAAACCTAAGTCAGACAGAGGGACAGAGACTTGGATTCTTCATGCAGGACGTAGATTCAATGAACAGACTTTTGAGTGCCAAGGACTTGCTGAATCCTAACATAGGCTCACAGGTCTACAGCAAGAAGGGACTACTTCTTTTTACTGATGACCAATTGGAGACCTTGAGGGCTGAAGTGCTTTGCCCAAGGACTCACAAAAAGTCACCGGAAGCAATGGGCTTCAAACTCAGGTCCTGGGATTGCAGTTAAACATTCTTTCTACTGCTCCATATGGTTTACAATGTAATGGGATAGGAGACAGCTGATGGGTGTTCAGGAAGTGACAGCAGAAGCATGCAGCTTGTGTCAATGGCAATAAGATGAGCTGACCCAGACTGGGTATTTTGTAAAACAGAAAGGAAACGGTGGCAGTCATGAGGCACACTGCTCGGTCTGCACAACTGGACAGAAATCTTCTTAGTGAAACATTGGTGCTTCAGGGTAGCCATAACAACCTTATCATTGATTATACTCTCTGCCCCTGAATATGGTGGTCCTGGGGCTTCCAAGGTGGGGAACTTTGCTTAGGGCAGATTAAACCCACATCTTACCATATATGTACTCAACACGAGGGAGAATAGGGATGGAGAGAGGGAAGGGGCTATAAAGTGTTATATTCCATAGAGAATTCAAGGCCCAAGGTAGAGAAGAAGCTAATGTTTTGGGACTGGAAGCTACTGTTGACCTTCTAGGGAGTAATCTTCTCAGAAACCAATACATTTGTACAATTTTCCATAATTTGGAGAAATTGTCAATATAAGAACTTCCTCATTTTTTTTTTTTTTTACTTTTCTTCAGTTTAACTAGTTTTACAGAAAACAATTCGACAAGCTCTACCAAACTTCCATGTAACAGATGTGACTGGCAATCTATTAATACATAACAACTAAAAAAAAAAAGATCCAGTACTCCTAAAAGAGTTTTATGAAGTTTATTCTTCTCAGAAACAAAAAACAGTTGATTCTAGCATGCAGCAGTCCATTGGTTATTTTGACATCTAATGCTTAATCTTATTAAAATAAGATTTATGTAGTGTATATTCACATTTCTAAAATCTCCACATAAAGTGTACAACACAAATAGATGATCTGTTACAGGTACTTCAAAGCTCTACTTTGACAACTTTTTAGATTTTTGCAACTCAAAAAATAGGCAGAAAATTTATTTAAATAACATTTATAGATAAGTAAAGAGCTTTACTCCTTTAAAAAAAATTATATAAGCCTGTTCTGATTCTATGTAGTTTGGGAGTGGGACAAATTTCATCCAAACCAAATTCAATCAATAATCTATACAAAAGCAAATAAAAACTATGATTCTTTATTAAAAGGTCTAAAGAAAATTCATCACCTTCCTTTAAATTCATCCAGACAAAATTAAATACCATCATGCTTTGTGTAGTAGTGTATGTGTGTAACCTTTAAAGTTCTGTGTAAAACGAATTTTAACAACTGAAATCATTTTTCCTGTATCAGCAGAATTCAAGATTTAAAGGAAATATTCAATTTTTTTTAAAGCATATAATGTGTCCCCGTTACTTGGGTGTTTTTATTGGAGTAATTGTATAAAAGCCAAATTTCTATTTGTGTGTGTGTGTGTGTGTGTGTGTGTGTGTGTGTGTGTGTAAACATTGAGCCAAAAACTAGGGATGCTCTCAAAATAGGGTACAAAACATTTCATTCTTTCTTAATCTGAATTCCCTTTCAGAAATGAGCCCCTTAAAAAAAAAAAAAAAAGAAATGAAGCTCTTAAAGTGTTTAAGTGTCCTATAGGTACTCACCTGGTGTTTTAATTCCATCGTATGAATATGCTGGTTCTTTCCCTTTAAGAATATCACTGATTTTAACTGAGTCCAACAAAGTACACAGCAACTTCTCGGTAATTCCTTAATCCAAAGAAATTGCCTGAGGCACAGAGAGGTTAAATAATTTGCCTGGGGCCACACAGCTAGTAGTAGCAGGCCTAGAATTTGATCCCAGGTCTTCCTAATTCCAAGCCCAGCTCTCTGTCCCCTAGTCCATGCTACCTCTAAACTTTACCTTTATTTACCAGAAATCATTATTTCAAATAGGATTAAATCCTTAAATCCAAAAAAAATCTTGCATTCACCATGCTGCCTTTACAGCTTCATATTAATATAGTTTTCCAAATCATGAGTTTTTTTTGTCAAGTGATGACCACCTTCTTATGATGAGCATCTTATTAACAGGAATAATCTCCAAATACATAGGATTATAGATGTAGACTTATAAGAGACCTTAGATTATCTAGTCCAACCCGGGTTCATTTTCCAGGTGGGCAAGATGATAACCGGAAATATTAAATAACTTACCCACATTCAGCCACAAAACTGCCTTCCCTCAACTCCAAATCAAATTTGCTGTCAAATATATCCGGATACTGCATAACTGTCTAAGAAAGGATAGAACCAAAGCATTATCTAACATAAGAATTCTGCAAGAGGTATTAGATGGAGGACGAAATAACAAGCATTAGATGCAGTCACTGATAGCGGCTGGCACCACTATGTGAAAAGCAGAGCGGACAGTTTTATGAAAAGGAACTCAGATATGAGGGAGACAGGGCTCACTGACAGGTGTACAGATCTACAACTAAGTACTGTTGGGAGACCTAGCGAGTAGTTACCATAAAGTGAGCTGACGAGTTTTATTCTGTTTCTAAAATGAAAATCTGGTCACCACTGTCAGAAAGCTTAAGGAAGCTGTAGAATATTTCATGATCTGGTCACTGAACTTGGCCACTTTACCACTTTTCAAATATATTTTAAAAGTATAACCTTTGCCTAGATCAGGGATTCTTAACTTTTGGTCTGCACTTTCTTAATATTTTGGTAACTGTAATTCAATGTAATTGGTTTATGATTCTATGTATTTTGTTTTATGCATTTAAAAATATTCTGACAACAGGTTTCATAAGATTGCCAATGGGGTCCATGACACAAGAAAAGTTAAGAACCCTTGGCCTTAGACCAAAGCAAGTGATGGAAAAAGTTTGCCTCTATCTCCTGAGAAGAAAGGTAATATTATTATAGGCAATTCAATTCAATAAACATTTCATGTTTCCTCTTTGTGAAGAAACCTAGGGTTCAAAGAGGTCAAATATGCAACCAGAACGTTGCTGTAAGAATTTTTCATTAATTTTTACTTCCATTAATTGCTTTTTTTAAACGCAACCAGAGAATTCTGCCATGAAAACTGAGCAGTAAATGGACAACAATGGTCAAAGACCTGATTTTCAGCCCAGGCCCACTGTACCACTATACACATACCTGTGTCACCACGGGCAAAATCACTTGATTTGTCAGCATCAATTTCCTTATCTCAAAACAGGAGGTAATGCCTGCACAACCTACCTCAATATAGTGTCGTGAGAATCAAATACATGCTCCATCTAAAGCACTTTGTAACCATATAGCACTATATAAATCTCAGTTATACTTCCAGGTCATATGGAATACAAAGGGACCACAGTCAAGACTGCTTATTACTTCCACATGGGAACCACCTTCTGCCTCTTGGATTTGTGTGTACATGTAAAGAGATGGCACACTGTAAGGAATAATCCCACTAAAATGAATATCATATTGTGATTTTCAATAATACTTTTAATATAACCACCACATATATTTGCAACATTAAAATAAAACACTGGACACTCAAGTATCATTTTTTTAAATGGGTGGATACAATATATTTACTATTTTCTCATCCTATGACCTTACCATGCATGACAAGCAATTGCATATTAATTCACTCAATTTCAGTTCCATTCAATTCAACAAACACTTGAGGCCTAGTATATGCAAGGCACTATGCTAGGTGCTGAAAGGCATGCATACAAAGATGAATAAAACATAGTCCCTGCCTTTCAGCTAATACAGACCCACTGATAATCACATATTTCAAAAGCAATAGACTTTAAAAAGAAAATCTCCAGGGATACTGCCAGCGGTCTGCCTAGCACCAATTGTGTTGGCAAGTCTGTCAGTCACATAACCAAATTTAAGACAACCATATTTTCCTAGGGTCGTTCTTTGAAATGAGTAAGCTGGTGCCTCTTCCAGTGGGGTGCCTGTCTAAAGGTTTTGCCACACACTGAACATTCAAATGGCTTCTGTCCTGCATGTATTAAATAGTGTCTTTCGAGTTTGGATGGAGACCTGAAACTTTTAAAACAAACACTACACTGGTAAAGCAGGCCTTCATTCTTCTCAGCACTTCCTGAATAGCCACGGTAACGGCTGTAACGCCTCTGCTCTGTCTCCAACAGTTTCTTAGATAGATAGGGCTGCATGTTTCTACCATGGGTGACAAGAATGAAATCCCCTGCTTCTGTACTAACTTTGAATTCTGACACTTCATTTGAGTCAGTCATCTTATATTCTTGAGCATCAGAAGCCTCAGAATAAACCACCAACTGAGAACTGTCTCCTTGTTGAGTGAAAAGTTTGTTTAAATTTTCAAATTCTACCTGGTAAATAGGTCTTTTAAAAGGGATCTTTTCAATGTGAGTGAGCTTATGCCTTTTTAAGTGAGCTGACTGTCTGAAAGACTTCCCACAAACATTACAGCCAAAAGGTCTCTGTCCAGTGTGAATTAGATAGTGTCTTTGAAGTTTGGATATAGAAGGGAAAACCTTCTCACATTTGTCACATGGACACATTTTATGTCTTGTATGCAGCTCGTCAGTGGGAGCTGAAAGCGCATGTTGAAGCGCTTCAGGATCATCAAAGAATTCCTCACCAGATGGACTATAAATCATTATGTCATTATTCACGGAATCTTCTACATTTAAAATTCCTTCACTATTAATAGTACCTTTCAAATTGATTTCTGCACTAGGGCTCTGCAGTTGCTTTTGCCAGGAAAATGGCAAATGTCTTTTCTTTTTACTACTACTAACTTTCTTATACGACCCAAATTTGCCATGAGGACTCTTAAAAGTTTTGGGTGAGGTATTCTGATCCGAGCTTTGCTCCCCAAGAAGATCACGATTTTTTAAGAATCTAGCTTTAAACTTCTTTTTGTCAGACCGAAAGGCATCTAACGTCTTATCCCCACCTCGCCTTAGCTTAGTCAAAACTTTACCTTTAACGTTAGTTTTGTAGTTGCGTTTTCTTTTGATGCCGTTTGTATTTTTAGCACCTCCTGCCTGCAAACATTTGTGAACACTGAGAATCTGCTCTGATTCAAAGCACTGCTCACATTCTGGACACTGAAAAGGGACAATATAAATAGAGTCCACCTCAGGAGCATCTTCCTCGGGTTCCTGTGTGTCACCATTTTCAAAACCATCCTGCCTTAAATTTAATTTAATTGGTGCTGAGTGTGGTTCTGGATTCTTTTTCTTGAATGAAATAGTCTGAAAATTCTTTTTTCTGGTATGAATTTGTTTATGCTTTAGAAGTTTGCTCTGAATCTTAAATCCCTTTTGACAAAAACAACATTGAAAAGGTCTCTCTTCTGTATGTGTTAGCTGATGGATTTTCAAATGAGTTGACTGTCTAAATGACTTACTGCAAAGAGAACATTTAAAAGGTTTCTGGCCAGTGTGAATAAGTAAATGCCTTTCCAGCTTTGAGCGGGATGGAAACATCTTGCTGCAGGTATCACATGCATGGATTTTCTTCCTTCTCCTTGCAGTGCCATACACATGATCTGACTTGGAGGATGGGTGTAATACCCACCTTTCTTCTGTCGAAAAAGAACGGAATACCCCATAACTTGGTTTCTCTTGCTTGGACTCCACCAATCTTTTGACTTGCTTTACATCATTCTGGTAGTTTTCGTTGTGGAGCTGCTGATGTTTCAAGAAGGTTATTAGATTTTTAAAGTGTCGCTGACAAATACTACATTTAAATGGCAGCTTGTGAGTTAGCTGATGTCTTTCCAGATGAACTAGCTGCCTAAAAGTTTTATGACACACATGGCACTCAAATGGCTTTTGACCAGTGTGAATAAGATAATGTCTGGCTAATTTTGATGGTGTTTCAAAGTGCTTGAAGCAAATATTACAAATATATGGCCTCTTCCTAGGTAACTTGTTAGACACCACACACTGTTGAACCTTTACCATTTTAAAACTTCAGTCACAAAATTTTTCAGTGAATTCCACTGAGATCCATTGCTTTCTTAAACTCCATAGGTTGCTAAAAGTTAAAAGAAAAAAAGTATTATTTCAAGGACTTTTTGGTCATACTAAAAAGATGAATGGGATCACAGGTTAAAAATACTATGCTGAAAGAAAAACCTGAGGTTTTTCTGTATTTAAAAATAAAATACCAATTCTAGAAAACAAGAATCATAGATGTATCCTTTGAAATAATATTTTGATTTTGGACATCCTAAGAAGTAAGTTTTTTAAAAGAAAACACTTTATAACTCTACTAAATCCCTTAGGAATGTCACATTTCTCTAGAAAAGATCGGCCACAGCCATGGTACTGAATGAAGTAACTAAGTTGGATTTGTTTCTCTCATTAAATTAATATAATTTCTAATTTAAGTTTTTATAAAAATTTTAACTTAAATAACATTTTTGGAGACAGGAAAGTAATATTACCACTATAAAAATATGCTTACACAAAATATGTTGCAGCCATTAGGCATGACCTGCCTGGTGAGAAAGGCAGCTCTTCTGAAACAAATTCTTTGATGAGCTATTAGCACATTCTTTTTGACATTCAACAATTTCTGTATATGGAAGAACACCACAGGCAGTAAGAGGTACCATGGAAGATTCACAGCACTAAGTCATATTTTTGATTCTGGCTCTCCCTCTTAGTAGCCAAGTGACCTTGCACAAGTCATTTCAACTTCGAGGCCTCAGTTTCCTCCTATGTGAAACAGGGAAAATAGCACCTGCCCTGCTTACTTCACAAGGTTATGTTATAATCAAATGGAACAACATGGGAAAGTTATTTGAAAACTGTAAATTGATACATAAATACAAGATACAAAAATGCAAGACATATACAGTAGGCTCAGTGATGGCAGGGACCATGTGTTCTTAACCCCTAATATAGAATCTTGAACATAATGGGCACTTAGCAAATAATTAATGAATGAATAACTTATCAGAGAAGCTAACTAGTAATTAAACTGATTGGTTAGAGTTGTAATTTCTTTTATTTCTCTGTAGTGGGAGTGACTGAGAAGGAAGATGGAAAAGCAAAGGACCTGGATAATTAGCTCCAGAGGGGCCTAAAGTTGACTATACACTAAAGTCAGTCAATAATAAACAGGTGGCATGGTGAGTACAGTACTGGACTTGAAGTGAGGTAGACTTTAGTTCTAACTCTACCTCAGACACTCACTAGCAGTATGACCCAGAGGGAACTGCCTTGTATATCTAGGTCTCAGTCTCCTCATTCATAAAAATGGGGTTAGTAATAGCACTTATCTCAGGATTGTTATGAGAATCAAATGAGACAATATAATTAAGCACTCGGCAAGCCTTAAAGCAGCATGTAAATGTTAACTATTGTGATTATTATTTTGGATGGCATCTCACTCGGATGTCCTACACTCTCGCAGTTTTCCCTGTGACTCCACAATCAATTTTATTCTGTCCCCACAACTGCAAAAAAAAGTTTTCCACTCACCCTATGTTCACCTCTCCTTGGGAGGAAGGAATCAGAGAAGTTGCTGCTGCTCTGGCCCTCCTTTTCAATTACTGCCAGAGGAGAAAGAAGTCTAATCATGGTGCAGCTAGGTGGGCCTGGAGTCAGAAAGACACATGCTGCTGGGTTCCAATCTGGCTTCAGATACTTACTAGTTGTGTGACCCTGGTCAAGTTACTTAACCCTGTTTGCCTCAGTTTCTTAATCTGTAAAATGAGTGGGAAAAGGAAATGGCAAACCCGTCTAGTATCTTTGCCAAGAAAATCCCAAATAGGGTCACGGACATGACTGAAAACTTATTGAACTGAAGGAGGTCAGAAATGTAGTTATGCTTTGTTAGCAGCCATTTGAAACATGAGCCTTTGTCTTTTCTAAGTTCATGTCTTTCACCTAGAATTACTTAACAAAAATTCCCTTCCCATCATACCCAGCAATTTTTTATCCAGCATTTTCTTCAAGAATTCCAGAAATAGGGAAACCACCACCTCATGAGATAGCCATTTCCATCTGCGCATAGTAGCTCTGTCTGGAAATATTAAGTCTAAATTTTCCTCTCTGAAACTTCCACTTCTTCCTCTTACTTCTGCCCTGTGCATTCAAGCAAAACCAATCTAATCCCTCTGCTATGTGATAGCCCTTCAAATACTTGAAAAGAGCTACAATGTCCATTGTAAGTGTTCTCTTCTCCAGGCCAATTCCTTCCAATGATACTCATATGAAATGAAATTCAGGTCCTTCACCATGCTAGCTGCCCTCCTCTGCAAAGTCTCTAGCTTGTCAATGTCTTTCCTGAAATGCAAACTGAACAAGAACACAAGACTACAGATAGTCTGACCAGGGCAGATGCCAAGTGGACCATCACCTCTGAAAGACCAGACATTAGACCTAAGATTACATTTGCCTCCTTGGCTTTCGTATCATACTGCTGAATCACACAGCCTCTAGATCTCTTTAAGACAAACTGCTACCTAATCCCCGACTTGTACTTGTAATATTGATTTTTTGAACTCCAAAGCATAAGAATTTATATTTATCCCTAACAAATTTAATCTGGTTTGATTGGGTCTATTATTTTAGCCTGTCAAGATCTTGTTAACTACTCCCTCTTCCCCTCCAGCTTTGGATTATCTGCAAATACGATTAGAATGCAATTTTTGCTTTGATTCAAGACACTGGTAAAAACATCAGACAGCACAGGACCAAGACATCCTTCCGAGATGACACTGAACCATTAATGACCTACTATCTTTTGGTTCTAGCCATTCAACACAAAATGACTCATATCCATTTTGGTTCTCCTCAGTTACCTACATTAGAAATAACATAAGAGCTATTTGCAGTTTATCAACAGAGCAAGTATATTTATATAATTTCCCAAGAAATTCTGATCTAGAGCGAGGGAGAAAAATGGAGAAAAATAAATGTGGCAGCTTTATTCAAAATGACCAAGTAGCCTATTAAGCTGAAATGACTAGAATCCTAATGAAGGCCAGAGCATGTCACAGCTGACCTGCATTCTTCCTGATGATCTATCCTATCCTATAAACTGAAACAAAATGCTTAAGAACAGAAAGAAACAAAAAGAAACAAAAACAATTCAGTGACTAGAGGAGGAGCAACATAATACATCACACAAATCCTTTAATATTAAAGCAATTAACTACCTGTTGTTATTTTTGATATATCTAGAAACTACAGGTTTTCTCCTTAAGTTTAAAATCTTATGTAAACTTCCAAAATTCCCACCGTGAACACTGAGCATGGGATACAAGTGATCGAGAGAGGACTAGGGTGTAAGAACGGCGAACAGCTGCCCAGGGCGGGGAGGCATGCGGTGAAACGCACACTGTAAGATCAAGGAACAATTTTAACTTAAATGGATATGAAGAAAAAGTGATAAATACACATACTTTTACTATTATAAAATTATATGCTCCATGTTACAAGGGTATTTGTTTTGTAACAAACTGCCCAGGTTATAGCCAAGGCCCTAATTTTCCAGTGAGGACAAATAGTTTATAGACCTTGTCTCTGAGTGTACAAGTACCATGATCTGGCTCTGGTGATCAAAAGTTTTTAAAAATGTGAATCCAATGGTTTGCAAAGTTGCTTGACTTCAGCGTCCTTTCTGTGAAATCTTTTTGCAATGGTCAGTGCCTGAGTTGCACCATCAGAACCCAGAAGTTGGAAATCTACAACATTCATGCCAAAGATGTCACACATGCTCTGGTTTTTTCATGGTGTAGCAATGGTACCTGGCCCTATACATCTAAGAACTCTCATTGGTTGAACCCCAGAAGGTTTGCACACTGACTTTCTTAGGATCTCAGACTGAGAACTCAAAGGGGGCTCAGAAGCCACCTGGTCCACAACCCTTTGTAAGTCCCACTTTTCAGAAGTGAGCTGGTAAACCCCTAACAATCCCACTCCTCACCCTCTTCATTTCAAGAGTCACCAATCATCTGAGCTCCAGGCCCTCACTCCACAATTCAAAACAAAAATTATTTCTTCATCAGCCCTAAGAAAGGTTGGATTATGTCTTAATTAGATTTAGTTTCTCCTTCAACATAAATTACAACTCTGCAAAAAGGTGCTTTAAAAAAAAGCACTCTGAATGAATGGATGAGGACTCAGGATAACCCCTTTTCATATTTCCAGTGAGAACCAGGAGACAATCTCAGTTGATGGCCTATAGTCCTCCTGAATGTCAAAGAGGCTGGGTTTGATATATCAGTTTTGTAATGCTGTTGTAAGGCTGTTCACCTTTCAGATGAAACTTAATTTCCTTCTTGTATATACCAGAAAATGCTGCAACATGTGATCAGCTTTTCTGGAGAGAATAGTTCTTAAAAGAAGAAATTTTGCAGTTCTTCCTATTCTAAATGAAAAATCAGAGATATCATATTTTATCAAGTCAAGTCCAGCCAGAAAATTACACAGAAAATTTCACATTTATGGGATAGCAAAACTGTCCTTTACGTCCTGACAATTTAGGGATGTATCTAGCATGGCAAAAATTTATAAGAATTTTGGACATGGAAATGATTGGTCTGGCCCCCTCACTTCACATAATGAGAACCAAGACCCCAGAGAGATAAGTGGTATAAGTTCACAGAAGCAGTTTAATAGCATAGCCAAAACTGAAAAACAAGGTCTCCTCCCAATCAGAACAATTTTTCACATCAAATGACCCGGACCACTTTGATTCTTCTTTGTTAAATTATTCTTGGCTTTTAACATCTACAAATTTATCTAAACACTTCTTGATTCTCCTGAAGAACACCAAAGCTGTCTTTAGATAACCTGTTAACTTCTCAAACTCCTTGATTTATATGTGTTCCTACAGCACTGGTCTTGGCAGTCAAAAACCCTGAGTTCACAGTAATGTGGACCATCTACTATTGGATGTATGAAATCAGGTCAGTCACTTAACCTCTCTGAGTCTAGATTTTTTTATCTGTAAAACAGGGCGAAAGGAATATGTATTTATTAAGTGCCTACAATGTGCCAGGTTAACAAAGGTTAAATGACTTCTCCAAGGTCACAGAGCTAGTAAATATGTGGCTGGGTTTGAACTCAGGTCTTCCAGACTCTAGTAGGCCCAGCTTCTCCTAAGGGATAATTCTTGCATTTAAAACACTACATAAGTGTGGAGAAGGACTTGAAATCAAATCAAAAAACAAATAATTTAGACTCAAGTAATTTTTGGACACCTAGAGCAATTTCTAGTGGCATTTTCCTTAGCTAGATGCAAATACATAACACAGTGGAAAGAGTCTGAGCAACTGGGATTCAAATCTCATGTCAAGCACTTACAGCTGTGTGACTCTGGGCAAGTCACTTAACCTTTGTCTGCCTCAATTTCTTGACCTGTAAAATTCGGAGAACTGACAATACCTCCTAGTTACCTTTGCCCCCTACACCTATTATCTCCCTGGGTTGCTGTGAAAATAAAACTGAGAAACTGAAAAATGCTTTTCAAACCTTAAAGCACTTCAAAAATTTTAGTTATTATTAATATGTTAATATCTCAACTCCACCCTTTCCTCCTTGGCCTTGTCACACACACAGTTACAATGTTACCTAACTCGTGGTCTGGTGCATTTCCTTTTCTAGGTAGGTACCCGCTTTATCCTCCTACATCTACGTCCCAGAGTGGTTATGAAGACAAAATGAGACATTTGTAAAGTGCTTTTCCAACCTTAATGAGCTTGATGGATGCTAGCCATGATTATTTATTATTATCATCCTCGCGACTCCGCCCACCCGTCCCTGCCTTTCCTCCTTGGCCTTGCCACACACACAGTTACAATGTTACCTAACTCGTGGTCTGGTGCCTTTCCTCCTTGGCCTTGCCACACAAACAGTTACAATGTTACCTAAATCGTGGTCTGGTGCATTTCCCTCCGATCCCTACGGAGGCTGGAGAAAGGGGTCAAGCTGTCAAGCTGGGGAAGGGAGAAAGCTGCTGCGGGGTGGGGGCCTGAGACACCGCCCCCGCCCCGTGCCGGTGGAGAACGTCACGCACACACACTCACGCACGCGCTCGGGGCAGGGACGCGGACGGGGACGAGGAGGGGGCGGGGGCACTAAAAGCATCAGGGGAGGGGGGGAAGGGAAGGAGTCCTGCCTCACCCCCCCCCCATCCCCGCCCCCGCCCGGGGCGGGTCCCTCTCCCGGTGGCCAGACGGGCAGGGGCCTCCCCACGCGTGCCGAGCTTGCCCCGCCCCACCGACTCTGCCCACTACCCCACGCACCTGGAGTCGGGACAGCGAGGAGCTGAGGAAAAGGAGAGCGACAAGCCCCACAGGAGCAGCGGCTGAGGCTGCGGCGGCGACGGCGGCGGCAACGAGGCTCAGTGCGCAGCCGCAACTCCGCGGGAGAGCCACCCGGACAAGGTTCCGGGCAGAAACACGCTCCGGCTTTTTCTCCATCGGGTTCCGAGCTCATTAGTGGTGCCTAGAAAAGGGTGTAGGCCTCAGCCTCTGCCCACGCCCCCGACCCACACGATGGGACAGGCAGGTGTCACCATTCCTACTCTCCAGACTGTAAAAGGTGGGGAGGAGGGCGGAATCTGACTCCCTCAGGCCTAGGCCGGCGGAAAACCACCTAACCGGAAGTAGGCCGCCTCAGCCCCTCTGGACCGGAAGGCTCTGTGGAGGGGTCCGGGATGAAACCTGTTGTTGTTAATATTCCGTTCCAGAGCTTGGACGCTCCGCTCTTAAAGCCAAAATTTGAATACTAGCATGTATATGGCACTTTAAAGTTCGAAAAGCGTTTTAGATGCTTTAGATTTTATTTGAGGTGCTATCGATGTGATTAATAAAACACTAATAAATTGCGATGCGATACATCAATAGAACCTTTTTCATCCCCACCTCCCCCCCAATTTAAATAAAATTTCCTCCTTTCTCAGTGTAATGCAGAGAGAAGGCTGCGTCGTCCCCATTTTACAGAATAAGGGACTGAGGGACAGAGAGAAGTGACCCAGAAAGGTTCCCAGAGCAAGGCCTCTGGATTCTAGAACTTTGATTTTCATCCCCCATCTTGCGGCCTAGACACAAATTCATGCGTTTAAAATGGGGTCATTCAAACAGTCAGTCAATAAGCATTTCCTGTGTGCCAGACCCTGTGCTAAGCCCTGGGGATACAAGGAAAGGCCAGAGACCTCCCTTGTCCTCCAGGTGCTTCCTGTGCAGTGGGGAAGACAGCGTGCAAACAGCTAGGTCCAGAAAAGCTGAAGAGGAGATGAACTGGAAGTGATCAACCCTTAAGAGAGGCTGGGAAAGGCTTCTTGCAAAAAGTTGGTTTTTAGTTGGCCCTTGAAGAAAGCCAAGAGGTGAAGATGAGGAGGAAGAGCATTCCAGGCACAGAAAATGCCTGAAGATGGAGTGTCTTTTTAGAGAAGCAGGGTCACTGGATGGGAAAGTATATGCGAGGAAGGATGGCGGAAGAAACCTGGAAAGGTTGGGAGAGAGGAGCAGGTTATGAAGGCCTTTGAATGCTGAAGAGATCCTTCAAGTCGTTGGCAGTCAGTATAGTTTATTGAGTTGGGCCGGTGGTGGTGACATGATTAGACCTTGGTTTTAGGAAGATCACTTTCAGCAGCTGAGTGGAAGATTGACTGGATTGGGAAGAAACTTGTGGCAAGAAGACCCATCGGCAAGTTGTTCCAATGGTCTAAGTTAGGTGATTAAGGCCTTCCAGGGTGGTTAGCCGTATCACGGGGGAGAAGGGAGTGATGGGGTTCAGACTCTGGGAGCCTCCTTGAGCTCCCCTTGAATCTTCCCACTTAATCTGGCCTTTCTTACTCAAATCTAATCTTCCCATTTGTTCTGAAAGGCTCCGGAAGCTCATCAAGATCTGTATTCATTCCTGTACTGCCCCTATCAAGATCTCTGGATTGTCCCACCTGCTTCCTACCGAAACCCTCCATAGTCTGATATCTCCTGATTAGCCTCCAGCTGTCTCCAGCCTTTGACCCTCCTTGGATTCTCTCCTTGGACTTCTCCTCAAGACCCTTCCTAAACCCCTCCTCCCATCACCCTGGACTATCAGACCACCCCCCAGATCCCTCCTATACGCTTTTCTGTATTTAAGTTCCATCTTGCCTCCATGCAGGCTCTCAGATTCAATCCAGCTCAGACTCTGTCTAGCTGGGATTCTGTCTGGCCCGTTTGTGAATACAAGTGTTACAAATGCTTAGGCTACTTGAGAGGCAACCCAGTTTGGCAAATCTTTAATAAACTTTGTTTTCTTTGGCTTTAAGAAGGCTTGAGTCAAATTCATTCGAGCACAACCTGGACTGTCGGTATCTTGGGGTCCACCATCACCCCAAAACCTCTTCAGGAGCACATGGATGAAAATGTTATGAAGGTAAAAATCAACAGGTTTTTGAACTGTGAGAGTTGCCAAGACCCTTAGGTCCAGAGGAGCATCGTCTAGCAAGGCAATATCCAGTGGGAAGCAGGCTCAGTGAGAGCAGATTGGAAGTGTGGGATAAGACAGAGTAAGAGATGTCTAGCATGACACCTAGGTTGTCAGTTTTGAGGATAGTGGGACCCTTGACAGTAACTGACAAGTTAGGAAGATGGCAGCTTTTGGGATAATGAGTTTAGTTTGAGTTGTGGTGAGTTTAAGATGTCCTTGGGACATCCAGTTTGAGATGTACCATAGAGATGCAAGTGTGGAGGTTAGGAGTGGAAACACACAGAAGCAGGCCAACTGTGAAAGTGACACTGAATTTTTATACTTTTTAAGAAGGAGACCATAAGTAGAAGAGATTTATGGTATCATAGAATCGTCTTTTCTACTTGTATATGAAAATATTCTTTTTTTAGTGCTCATTAAGTTTAGAAGAAAAAAGAATAAGTAAAATGTGCTTTGGAACAAAAAATATTACAAAGTGGTTATTGAACTGGACAAAAACTAAATAGAAAAAAATGGAAGAAAAGGGGACTATTTCTCTGAATGATGGAAAGAAGACTTTTTCTTCAACAAATAAAATTCTTGAAGCTTGAGGCCAAGATAGGTGTGCTTGCTGTAAAATTTAAAAACATTCCGTGCAGCAGAAAATGTAATTAAAAGAAAAATAACAGATTGGGGGAGATATTTATGACAGACATGAGAGATAAAAATCTGGCATCGAAAAAAATATGAAACTGTTGAAAAAAAAGTGGTAACTCTAGTCCATGATAGATAAATGGTCAAAAAATATGAACAGTCTATTTTCAAAAGAGGAAATACAAATTGTTAATTCTCACTTGAAAAAAGTGCTCAACCTCAATAATCAAAGAGGTGCAAATTAAAACAAGTTGGAGGAACCACTTCACACCCATCAAAATGGAGAAACTAAAAATAATGAAAGTGTGCTGGCCTGGTTGTAGAAAAACATTTGTTTATTGCTGATAAATTTCAAGAACAACTGGGTAATATTCAGCAGATATGATGCCCTTTGACTAACTAATTCCATTGTTAGGAGTATACCCTTTGAGTATTAAAAAGAGAAAGATATTTTTTCAAAGATTTAAACTGCAAGCAGTTTAGAAGTCCAACAATGAAGGAATGATTTGTGTAAAGATGTCAAAGGCTTTTAGTCTTTCTAGGCTGTATAGACATGAGAAGCCAAGTCTACTAGGGCCTCCGAGGTTTAGCTTTATTTCTATGTCTTTACCTCATCCACTCATCTATGAAGGAAAATAGATTTGGAATTGGAAAACTGGGGAACCCTGAACCTTTAAGCTATTTGACAGATATTAAATTAATAACTCTTGCATCAATATTAACCAGGTATAATCTTGGCTTCAGAGATTAAAATCAAGATGTATAGGGAATCCTCACCATAAACTGGGGCAATAAACCCAAGATGCTAGACCATGAAGTGGGGTCCAAAGAAAAAGCTAAGCTCTGAGGGCATAATCTAGCTGGGAAGAGGAACTTGATGCCCAAGAAGCTCCAACTATATATAGCTGAAATTCAGTCTAGCTAGAATGGAAACAGAGGAAGGCTATTAAAGAAAGAAAAAAACCAGAATTTTTTCTAGGGATGTTGCTGGTGTAACAGCAACTATTTGTATTCCTCTCCATATATGTTAATAACCATATATACTCGTTATGTGTGTTCACTTTTTCTACTGTTGGTATATGTATTTGTGGGAGAGTGCAACCCAGGTTTATTGGGGGAAATTATGTTTAAAAGCAACCCTTTCAAGACTGGGTCCTCTGTTCCCATCCCCTCCAGCACCATTCATTCAACCATCAACTACCAACAGAGAGTCATCACAGTCCAGTGGCAGGATAGAATCAAGATGACTAGTGATAGTTCAGGTTACTGTGGACGACCTTGGCATCTTCAGTGTGTAACCAAGGTCTAAATGCTCCACGTCACCTGCTTCAACTGGCTTCATGGCCTTTGAAACAAATTGTTCTCATTGGTCCATTCCCCCAGGGGAAGTCTTCACATGCTTGGGGTAAACATCCCCCAACTCACCAATGAGTTTGAGACCCCTTGATAACCCTCAACCTGATTTGGCCCATCTCCTGAAACGGTATACCAGGGTATGGCCACTGCACATGTTACAGCCTCTTGGATCCACAGGTGAGTGTTAGGTGGAACAGGTGGACACCAAAGGTGGAAAGCAGCCCTGAAAAAGGCTTGGCAGCCATCTCACCAGAGGTACTGGTCCTTTCTGAATACACCCTACACTCCTTGTTTTATGCCTGTGAAACATGGACAGTCTACCAGCGCCATGCCAGGAAATTGAATCACTTCTATCCGAACTGTCTTAGGAAGATTCTGAAGATCACCTGGCAGGATAAGGCACCAGACACTGAGATCCTTACTCAAACTAAATTGCTAAGCATTCAAACTATGCTTCAGAAAATGCAACTCTGAAAGGCTGGCCACATTGTTCGAATGCAAAACATATACTTGCCCAGAAAGACTATTTTATGAAGAACTCATATGGGGCAGGCAATCACATGGTGGTCAAAAGAGGCGATACAAGGACACCCTCAATGTCTCAAGAATTTTGGAATTGATTGTGTGATTTGGGAGACGCTGCCACAGGACCCCTAAACATGGCATGCCCTCATCAGAAAAGGTGCTGTGCTCTATGAGCAAAGCAGAATTGAAACAGCATAAAGGAAATGTAGGATGTGCAAATTTGGAGTAACCACCCCAAATGTTCATGCAGACTATCTGTGCCCAATCTGTGGTAGAGCATTCCGAGCTTGCATTGGTCTGATCAGCCACAGTTGTATACCCTGAAACTTCACTTTATCATGGTAATGCCATTTTGGTCCTCTTCAAGAACAAAGGACAACAACCAACCAACAGAGAAGACAAACCAGCTTACACCGCCACTACTCCAACCATCACCTTCTCTCAGACTTGCTAGTGTCTCATTTTTCCCATCATTGAACTTGAAATAAAAGAGTTGCCAAGATCCTTAAGTCCTGGTGTTAAAGCCACCTCCAACATTAGTGTTTTACCTAATGAATGTGTTTTTGTTCACTCATTAAACCTAGAGTAGCCTTCTTCCAGTGGACCTGCCCTGTGAGGTGGGAGTGGGGGTCCCCCAAGCACTACAACTTCAATAACATATTAATGTAATAGAAAACTATAAAGCAACTAAGATACAATTATGGGGAAGACATAAGGGACCTAAGTTTAAAACTAGGTTCTGCCACATAAGACCTACAGGAGCTAGCTCAAGTTGCAGTAATGGAACTTCTCCAAGGCCTCATTTTCCTCATCTTTATTTTTCAATATTATTTATTTATTTTTCAGTTTTCAACTTTCACTTCCACAAGAATTTGAATTCCAAATTTTCTCCCCATTTCTCTCCACCTGCCACCCCAGGACAGCATGTACCCCATCCACCCCTTCCTCCAGTCTATCCTCCCTTCTTTCAACCCCCTCTTCTATTTCCCTCCCCTCTATTTTCCTGTAGGGCAAAATAGATTTCTATATCCCATTGCCTATGCATCTTATTTTCTAGTTGCTGCAAAAACAATTTTTAGCATTCATTTTTAAAGCTTTGAGTTCCACATTCTCACCTTTCCTCCCTCCCTACCCGCCCTCTTTGAGAAAGCAAGCAATTCAGTATAGGTCATACATTGTAGCCATGCAAAACACTTCCCTAACAGTCATGTTGTAAAAGACTAACTACATTTCCCTCTGTTCTGTCCTGCCCCCTATTTATTCCATTTTCTTCCTTGACCTGTCCCCCCATGATAGTGTTTGCTCCTGATTAGCCCTTTCCCCAATTTGCTGTCCCTTCTGTTATCTTCCCCCCCTATCCTCTTCCCCCTTGCGTTTCTGCAGGGTAAAATAGATTTCCATATCCAATTGAGTGCGTGTTATTCCCTCTTTAAGCCAAATCCTGTGAGAATAAGGCTCACATTCCCTTTCACCTCCTTCTTCTTCCCCTCCATTGTAAAAGCTCTTTCTTGGCTTTTTTATGTGACCTGATTTGTTACATTCTACCTATCCCTTTCCGTTATTCCTAGTACATTCCAGTCAACAGTAAATTTTATTTTTAGGTATTCTCCCTTCATATTCAGCTCACCCTGCAGCCTCTGTCTATGTGTGTATGTGTGTGTGTGTGTGTGTGTGTGTGTGTGTGTGTATAATATATATGTATGTATATGCATATATACATAAACACACATATATAAACACATATATACATATACACATACACTCATATACATATACACACATATATAATATACACATACATACATACATACCTATGCACACCTCTATATATTCCCTCTAACTACCCTAATACTGAAAAAGGTCTCGTGAGTTACAAATATCATCTTTCCATGTAGGAATGTAAACAGTTAAACTTTAATAAGTCCTGTATACCTTCTCTTTCCTGTTTACCTTTTCATGTTTCTATTCAGCGCTGGTCTTTTCGACAACAATGCTTGGAAGTCCTCTATTTCATTGAAATTCAATTTTTTCCCCTGAAGTATTATACTCAGTTTTGCTGGGTAAGTGAGTCTTGGTTTTAATCCTAGCTCTTTTGACCTCTGGAATATCATATTCCAAGCCCTCTGATCCCTTAGTGTAGAAGCTGCTAAATCCTATGTTATCCTGATTGTATTTCTACAACACTTGAATTGTTTCTTTCTGGCTGCTTATAATATTTTCTCCTTGACCTGGGAACTCTGGAACTTGACTACAATATTCCTAGAGGTTTTCCTTTTTGGGTCTCTTTCAGGAAGTGATTGGTGAATTCTTTCCATTTCTATTTTACCCTCTGGTTCTCGAATATCAGGGCAGTTTTCCTTGATAATTTCTTGGAAGATGATGTCTGGGCTCTTTTTTTTTTATCATGGTTTTCAGGTAGACCAATAATTTTTAAATTATCTCTCCTGGATCTATTTTCTAGGTCAGTTGTTTTTCCAATTAGATATTTCACAGTCTTCCATTTTTTCATTCTTTTGGTTTTGTTTTATAATTTCTTGATTTTTCATAAAGTCATAGCTTCCATCTGCTCCATTCTAATTTTTAAAGAATTATTTTCTTCAGTGAGCTTTTGGACCTCCTTTTCCATTTGGACAATTCTGCTTTTTAAAGAATTCTTCTCCTCATTGACTTTTTGGACCTCTTTTTCCATTTGGGTTAGTCTTTTTTAAAAGTATTATTTTCTTCAGCATTTTTTTGGAGTAGTCCTATTTTTCCCCCTTTTTTGACATTTTTCCAGTCAATTACAAAGGACTTTTGAGTCCTTTGTCAAGTGGAGGGTATACAACCCCAAGCTTCAGAGATTTTATGCAGTTTTTCTCTGAGATATCTCTACAGACCTGTAAATTTTCTGTTCCTCCAAAGTGGCATAGTCAAGGGAGAAGTATTTACTCCTCTCCTGGCCTGCACTCTGGTCTGTGAGCAACCACAAACATTCTTTTCTGTCATGGAGCTGCAAATAGGATTCCCTTTCCACAGCTGCCACCTGCTCTGCCACACTAGCACTCTTCCTCATCCCAGAACTGCCCCTCAGGACTGAAACCCAGATCAACTGCTTGATTCCCTCACAGTCTGTAGGCTGAGAGCTCCAAAAGTGGATGCTGATGCTGCCCTGGAGCCAAGGCCCGGGCCTGACTAACCTCCCCTCTTACCCAGGTGAAAGAGCTTTCTCACTGACCTTTGAAGCTGTCTTTGGCATTTATGGGTTGAGAAATCTGGAAACCACAGCAGTGGTTTCCCATTATTCAGTGCCCTGAAGCCTGGTCCAGTCCCATCTGTGCTGACACAGCCAACGCTGGGCTCTGCTCTGCTATGAGACTGGTGCAGTAGACCCTTCCAGTCAGCCTTCCAGGCTGTCTTGAGCTGGAAATCCATTTCACTCTGTCATTTTGTTTCTTCTGCTGCTCTAGAATTTGTTTAGAGTCATTTTTATAGGTATTTTAAGGATTTTGGGGGCAGTACTTAAGCAGATCTGTGCTTCTACTCTGCCATCTTGGCTCCACTTCCCTCATTTTAAAATGAGGGAATTGGACAAGAGGACCTTTAAGGTTCCTTCTAGCCCAAATATATAAGCCTATGATCTCTGATCTTAAGACCCTTATGAGATAATACAAATCCAAAAAATCAGAAACAGAAGAGTCAAGTACTGACTTTAATCCTATGAGGGAAAGTAAATGATAATGCAGGGACAAAGAATTCTCAAGGGGACTTGAAAGAATAGACCTTTTTTGCATAAAGTGAATTAATTTAAAGTAAACAGCTACTAAGCAAGTACAGTTGTTATCAGTATTTAATATTTCTAATTAAAAATTGGTCTAAAAAGCATAAAGCATTATACAAATATGTTATTATAAGAGAAGGGACATGGTTAGCAGGCATTGTTCTTATGCCTTTTTCCCTCAAGTACATTTAAGTTAGAAAAATGGAGTCTTCCTCCTATGACCAACCACCATGACAGTATTGTATTATTGAATAAGTGTGTCACTGGAGGGGAAAAAGGAGACAGAACAATATTCGAAGTTCAGAGCATCCACTGTGGCAATATAGCAGGATTGTCAAAAATACAGATTTTTCTCTCTTTAGGGGATCATTTCTGTCAGGTATTTTGAGATCTCAGAATCCATTGCTCATGACAGAGCTGCCATTCTGAAGTCTAACAATGCCAAAATCATTCTATCCCATATGAGCAACTCTCTATGGGACATTTCCAACTGGATGACTGACTCACAGGCATCTCAAACTCAGTAAGGGCAAATTATAGCTCATCTATTCCAATAAGTTCATCCCTTTCTCTTCCTAACTTCCCTGTTTCTCTAAAGGGCAGCACTACCCTTCAAGTCACCCAAGTTTGCAACCTCAAAGACATCTTTGACTCTGTCCTCTTCCTCATCTAATATCTAATCATTTGCCAAGGCTTGTTAATTCTACCTAAAGCAACATCTTTCTCATCTGCCCCCTTCTCTGTGCATACAGGTACTGCCTTCATTCACACCTTCAGTGTCTTTGGCATGGATTATCACAATAACCTCCTAAATAGCGTTCTTGCCTCCAGTACACACTTTTTTCCAATACCCATTTGTCAAATAAACATTTCTAACGTCTAGGTCTCATCACAGCATTCTCTTGTTCCCATAGATTAAGTGGTTCCCTCTAACTTCTAGGACATACAAACTTCCCTGTTCGCATTTAAAGCCCATTGTAATCTACTTCCGACTTATCTTTCCAGGATGATTTCATATTACTCCTTCTCATATATGCCACCATTCATTAAATTCTCTGTTTCTATATACACAACATTTAACATGTTATTTCCTCCAGTAAAATATAAGCTTCTTGAGGGCTAGGATTATTTCTTTTTCCTTTTTGTTGCCTTTGTAGATACTTTGCCAGCACTTTTCCATACTAGGTGTTTAATAAATACTTATTGAATGAAAGGATGAATGAGGAAATAGAAATCCCCTAGCACACAGTCTTTACTATTACAGTTGAGTGAAGAAACAAAAGAGATGCATATTACCACCATGGTTGACCTTTAAAGTATATAGTTAGCATCAGAGGCAGATGTAGAAAACAAGGCTTGTGGACCTAGAGATAGTGGTTATCCAGATTAGACGGCTATACCAAGATGCACATGGAACTGTAGGGAAGCCTGCCATCCATCCTTCAAGGGAAAAAACCCACACCAAATGGGAAAAATTAATAAACCAACTGCAGAGTGACATGTTGTTAATCTTGAGGCAGATGACTTTGTACAGTCCTCCCTTACTTAAATCCAGCTCACTAACATGTCATGGCATCACCTCCTTGTTGTCATGGTACTCTTTGAGAAAGAAGGCCAGACAACAACAACGAATTATGTAGACTGTGATTAATGTAGAAGATGGTTAATGTAGAAGTTTGAGCCACACTGAGCAGTAATATAAGTTGGAAATGATAGATAGATAGATAGATACCTATATGAAGTGGGAGAGTTTTACTGAATGCCTATAGGCTTGGGTGTGAGTTTTTCCTATTTCTTTATTGTCTGAATCTTTGTGTGTCTTATTAGCTTGAGTGCTTGCAGGAAAAGAGAGTGCCTTTTCAGGAAGGCAAATTATTCAGATCATTAAGTGCTTTAGATTTTCCTGAGTGGGGTCACAAGACAGATATTTCTGAATAGCGCCTTCCTCCATTACGATAGTATAGAAATGAAGGAAAACATCTAGTATAGTAATTGAAATAAATGGAGAACTTAGGAAGAGCAGTAGTAAAAAAAATTATGGTATTTTAAAGTTATTGCTAAGAGAAATTCTAGAAAACCTAGAGCTTCTGGATTATAAATGAATCATAGGGGAAGGAAAACACAATTTTCTGAACAAAGTGTTCTGTTTTGTTAATGACATAGGATGGTTCACATAGTAGAAGATTTCCATTACCTTACCTTAAGATTTTTTTTAAAATGATATTAAAAATTAATAATTTAAATTAAATAAATAATAAATTAATAAATAATTATTATTAATTAATTATTAAAAATAAATTAATTAAATAAATTAATTAAAAAATAAATTAATAAAAAATTAAAAATTAATAAAACCACTCTTACTACTATCAAGAACTGTCTAGGTAGGAGTGATTCGGTTTTTCTCCATATCCCTCAGTTGCTAATGGCAGCCTCAGGACAGAGGCACATTTTAGTTACTTGTAATCTTATCTCCATGACCTGAGAGACGGTAAAGAGAAGCAGTGACTGAATCTCTCAAACATGAAGCCCTTGGAGAAGATGGAGCCATGTGGCAGGGCATCTTACATAGAGGATGAAGGAGTTTTTGGACTTTGAATTCTGGAGCCCACTCTTCTAGAGAGAGGAGGAGGGATTCTTGGTTATCCTCATTTTTGGAGAGATAAAGCATATGCCCCTGGATTTGAGAGAATGAGCCATGATATGGAGGGACAAAAACTTGGATTTTAACTCCAGATATGTCCTTGAGTTATTGTAAAAATACAATTGCCTTTCTGGTGTAAATGAAAGGCATAAATGAAACTTCTGGTTAGTTTCTCTTCTGGTAGTACTAGAAGACTAAGCATATCTTTGAGTCAAAGGTGAGAGTCACCAGAAAATAAGGAATTGCCTCTGCAGAACTCCAAACTCATTTTCCTTCAGGGGGGAGGGAGAGTCTAAATATTTGGAGCAGTAATATAAAGTTGGAAGATCATATGGGTCTGGATTGAAGGTGGGACTCCCCAGAAATAGGAGAATTATATTGATTATTTATGAACTACTGTGAGTGCTTTTCTTTCACGTTGTCTTCGAGGTGAAAGAAAGGCTGCCATTCTTTACCTGATGATGAATTGTTTCTTTTAAGGGCTTACACAAGAACTGGAAACCCTTTTGTCATCTCAGTAGAGGTCTGCTCTAGGTGAGGTAAACTGAGTCAAAGAGATACAATTTGTAGGATAATCCCCCAGGATCAAACTTGGTCCATGTAACCCCCAGAGTTTAGGCCTCTAGGGGCAGGAGTATATCTCAAATACAGTTAATTATTTATGTGCGTAAACCTGCTTCCCAAGAATGACTATAAAATAAACCACATAACTAGGTTCTAAAAGTAACTATTTGGGGGAAAAATCACTAGTCTTTAAGATGTTGGTGTTCTACTTTCAAATCACTTCAGTAGCCTGAAGAGTTTGCTTTCCATCTGAATTGAAATTATTGTTTGTTTTTCCATCTTGGCTCATGGGAAATTGAATGGCTTTTGTATATTTTTTTATTACCTGTTGTATGTCTTTTATTTTCCTTTGTAATGGGACAGTTTAGGGATTATGAACTGAGTACAGAACAGTTTATTGGACCATGCTATGAATCTGATTTGTTTGTGTATGTTCAAAGTGTATTGGGATGAGCATAGTCACTTTCCAGACAAATGATTTAGGGTTAACCTAGGGTTGACACTGGCTTTGGGAAGAGGTGGATTAGGCAGCTTGAATGGATGAGTGTTCAGAGGAGGGAGAGAAGGTGAGTGAAGTTAAACAGAAGTAAGTGACAAGAGAGTCCACCTAAATTTAAAGGTCACAGGATGGGAGACAAGGACAAAGACATGTAAAGCCTCAGCTCTCTGGCTGTGTGGCAGTGGAGTAGGGGAAATCAGATATAATTTGATGGTCAAGGGAAGTGTACAACCCTATACATCCAAGGAAAAACTGTATTTATATATTTGCACCAATCCCTATTTTGTATGTTACTATGGATGGGAATGACTGTGAACACTGAAAGGAATGTGTGTATGTGGAGGCAGCCTTTTTTCACTCCCTTGTCCATAGGAAGTCATTAAGACATGGGGCTGACTGAAGACAATCTTTTCACTGTGCTGTCAATTTCCAGGTCGATATCTGTGTTTTATCAGTATCAGCAGGTGTGGGGAAGGGCAGAGGTATCCAGTGGCTAGCCATCACCAAAGGACTAACTAACCACCAGGACCGTGGGTACAAGTGTGTCTAAGAACCAAACCCTTCCTAGTCTGGACAAAACTGTGTGCTCAGTAAATTAATTATCCTTGGGCTGGGGCAGGGGAAGATGTATAGATGTGTTGCCCGGTGCCCAATCCCATTACTAAAGGAATATCAAGGCTACTGGCACCAAAGGGCTTTCAGGGAAACCCTTAACATTTCAAGGGATGGAGATAATTGTTGCTATGCTGTCACTGCTTGGGGTTTTAGCCAGACAGAAGAGAGACATGGAACAGCTCACTGTCTGATGCTTAGTGAACTTAGCTGTTGCCGTGGAGACCAATGAAGGCAACTTTAGAAAAAATTGGAGGATCAGTTATGACCTGGCATAAAGGCACACATGCACATACAGACCAACAATGGGGCAGGTGAGAGAAATCTGTCTCTCTCAGCTCCCTCTTTCTTCCTGGTGCTGCACCACTGAAGGCTGAGCTCTAGATTTCACCCCTGCCGCTTGGACCTTATTTTATCTTCTGCTTTTGATCCGACTTTTATTTCAGATACCACTTTTTGCCATTGGCCCTTTAAACTTCATTACTTGTCAGACTGATTCTCGAACTTAGCTTGTTCCTGCTGCACAGTTCTGACCTTTATCTGTATAAGAATTCTTAGCAGCAACACCTTTCTTACTTCCCTAGCTAGGGTTCTTAATGGAACCCCACTAAGTAAGAAAGTGTCTGTTGAGCCTACAATTTTCTCTAAAGTTGCTTTTCTACAGGGAAGGCAGCTAGGAACCTATATGCACTGGTCCCCTTCTCTTTTCCTTCCTTCTCTCCCAGATCCAACAAGCTTCATTTATCTTTGAAGCATGGGGCACATTCTACTTGGAAATCTTCCTCAAGAACCAGAAGATGTATCATAGTGATAGCCCAAAGTCAGGAATCTTGAGATTGCCCTTGCCTCTAATGCCAATTTTATTGACATGTGTACCTCTTCCAGAAGATGCTGCACAGATCATGATATTCACTGGCTACTTTTCATCTTTACTGGGGACAGAAGGAATTAACATCAGCTTGAAAACCATTTGAGCTTAAAATAAAACCTGCCTGCCTGCCAGACTTAGGAAAGGGGAGATCCTTGGTTCTTCTGGCTTCCGGCTTCCAGAGAGGACTTATGAGTTTCTGGACTCTCTCTGCAGGGAGTGGTTTTTGGAGGGAGAGAAAGAGAACCAGTTGATACATTGAGGAGTTAATGCCTTGAGCATGTCCCTGCTCCTAGTTTGTCTCCCAAGAGACTTCTGGGAATTTCCCTTTGGACAAGATTGCCTACTTTCAGAGGGAAAGTTTATTCAGTCTTTAGACTGTCTGGCATATTCTAATCTGTATAACTTCTCTGATTTCTGTTCTTGGTTTTAATAAATAGGTTTATTTGCTATTCATGATCTCTGATGGTCTTTGTGTAACTAGCATTTTGTGGGAAGTCTTGCCTTTGAATATATAGCCTGGGGACACTCCTTCCCTAGTAAAGGAGTGGTGATCAGGAGTATAGCTTGAACTTAAAAATCATTCCCCATAGAGAAACAATATTTAAGGGGATGAATGAATGTTATTCTACCCCAGTACTCCCTCATGGAGGAGAGCAGAGCAGCCAGCCTCATGGCCCCCAATGTCTTCCTCTTCTGGCCTGAGTCAGTATCCTTTATAGAAAGTTGGGCAGAGGAAACTCTAGATCTATATCTCTCTTTGAGCTACTTCTACATATACCCTTACAGACACAACAAACTGTGTGTGCAACCAGACACACACACAACTTACACAAAGAATTTCCGGAAGGAGTGATAATTAACTGAAGAATGCATTGTTACTAAATACAGAAGGATTTTATCTGTAGAGTTGGTTTTCGTACAGGTCTGGGGGATAACTACGTTCCTTCCCTCTCAAAGATTCGACAATATAATGATGTAGGGATTTCTGTGGCATTTTTTTGGTGCCAGTTTCTAGAATAAGTGGCCATATTACACCTATATAATGACTAATAGGTCATTTAGTGCTGTCTTAGGGCAGAAGCAAATTATATTGCCTCTTTAAATGAATATACAAATGCTACACCTCAGTGATAAAGTGGAGTCCGTGGCTGGGTGTACATAATTTCTCCCCTCTTTTGGAGAAAAATGAATGAGTTATGAGGGGAGGGGGCATTGACTTGATGAAATTTCAAACTAGGTTGGCCATATGGTCAATGGGAGCTTCTTATTTCTTGGTCTTGTCCCTTCCCTATTCCCTGGAAGAGAAATAGGTATTCACAACCGTAGAAAAGCAAAAAAATACCGTACAATGGATCTTGAATATAAAACACTGAGCTAGGGTCAGAAGCAATTACTCACAAGTAAGTATAAAGCAATGGGACACGTGTCTGCTTGGTGAATAGCTTTACAGATTGTAAGGCATTCATTTAAAAAATGCAAATACAGTGAAATCGATACCTCGAAGCACCTAATGAGTCATTATTTATCTCATGGTATTTGGCATGGCCCTGCCATCTATTTCTAGGTAAGAGTCAATCTCATTTACCACTTGATAGTTTGGGAGGAAAAGGAGATAAACTCTCTAGCCTGATGATAATTTCAAGTTAGGATGAACCTTTGGCTCAGTCCCCTTAATCTCTAAAATCCCTTAAGAGCCCCTGCTTGGAAACTGGTTGCAGGCAATATCAATTACACCTATTTAAATGGACAAATTTAATTACTACAGAACAGCAATTGATTTTTTAATTACAACTGATTGCTCTGTGGGTATCTGGGTGTGCAGATTGGTACATTTTGACTCTCTAAGGTAATCAATTTATTAATTAGTCTAAAGATTGGCAGGAAAGGTAGAGAGATTTATTTTCTTTTTCTTCCCCTCCCCTGGATACATTAAAGGCTATAAGCCATGGCAGCCCACAATATCCACAATAAAAACACAGACTAGATTGTGTAGAGGTCCTTTGGCATTTTTTTTTGAGTTTTCTCAATTTGTATTCTTTCTTTTCTTGGACAACATCCTAGACTGAGGCAATACTTTATGCTTCCTAATTAATGAAGCAGTCCTTGCTATGTCACCTACTCCTGTGCATTAGGCATTAACCTTTTCATCTATTCAAGGCCATAGAGATAGGCTGACAGCAAATCAGGCCTTGGTGATAATGACAGTTGGAAAGAGACATGAATCGGGAATGTAGACACCTGGGTTCTTTTTCCCAGCTTCATCACTTAATTGAGAGGAATAAATTCTATCCTAATTTCTTCGTAAGTAAAATGAAAATTATATGCTCATAGATTTAAAGTTGAAAGAGACCTTAGAAAGAATATAGCCATATATCTCAATAATCAACTTATAAATGCATCCTATATGCCACTGTGCGCCAGAAACACAAAGACATGAATGAAATAATCTCTCTCCTGGAGAAGCTTACGTTATATAAGGAGAATCAACATATACACATAGTAGTAGATAAAAAATATGTACAAGATAATCTGGGGTGTAGGTGGAGGTTTAGCAGCTGGGAATCAGAAAAGGCCTCTCGTAGTTGAGCTGAGCTTTGAGGGAAAGTGGGGCTTCTATGAGGCACAGCTGAGGTGGGAGCACACAAATTGCTTTTAAATAGCATATATGAAAGTTCTTAATATGAATATATACATGTCTAGCAGTGGTGGAGTGAGGAGACTACCTTGTTCAGGTGAGTAAGACAAGTCAGTCTTTCTTACTTGTTCTCATCCTCATGGGGGGAGAAGGGGCTGCTCCTTCCCAGCCACTCTCCTAGCTCTTCCCTCTAGCAAGACTTTTCATAACCAATCCCTTGTCCCCTCCCCTCTGGAGGAGAGGTTTTACTTTCAAACTGGCCACTGGAAGCAATGAGGTGGCCAGTGACCTACTTCCTAATTCCAACCAACTCATCACAGCCTCTCTCAGCGGAAGTGTTAACTAATTTAATTTTCCTAGAATGATCTGGTTCTAAGATTCTTTCATGATTCCGGAAAGTTATAAAAATGATTCAAAAATTATTTTTTGTTTGCTTCAAGCCCCGAGACAGAAAATTCTCACTCTGGCAAAATACTGCAGTTTTAAATCTTTTTCTCTTGCCACTTATTATCTCTCTGCTGCATTCCAAAAAGGAAACATATAGGTGGATAATGCAAAGATTACCCACATTTCTCTTAAAACTGACTTTAAAGACAAAGTGAGTAGGAAGGTAAATGTGCTTTAAAGGAACAGAAATACATTTTTAGAAAAGGCACAAGCTCTCTTGGGGGAGAAAGCGAAGGAGAGGGGAGAAGGAGAATGAGGAGAAAATCACCACCCTGAGTCTTCCCTCCGGATGTGACTCAGTAAAGAATCTGGTCTGACATGACTTGTGACTCTGAAATCTGGTGCTGCTGACCTCCTTCACCTCTTCCATGGCAATTCCTTTCCATACCTTCTCTACCACAACTTTGCACAATTATTCTGTTAGTTTGGCTCAATTTGCTTCTCCTTGTGATTACCACCCTGTTCAGATTCTGTCCCTCTGACCCTCTCTCTTAGCACTCTCTTGCAAACTGCCTCTCCCCCATGTTACATCTGCTTTTGAAACTCCTTAGGACAGAAAGGTCTAGATTAGTTTAGCAAGTCTAATGATATCAGTCCAGGGAGAGGGTAAAGGAGAGGAATTGTAGGAACTGTCTTCACTTACAGTGGGTTACCTGGACTAATCCCTTAATTGCATCAACTGCTTTTCATTTTCCTCATATAGACAATCTATATACTCAAAAGAATAGTAACATTTTACTTGTAACTATTCTGAGAAGAAACAGGAAGTTTTTTGGCAAGTCACTCAATTTGCCCAAGCCTCAGTCATCACATTTATAAAATGAAAGGGCAGCATTGGAATCAGGTATCATATTCACAGTTTATCCCGAGTCAGATTGAAATGTAATGGGAAAATGTTCAACAAAATAAAGTATAGCACTGATAATGCTGATTTGTCGTTTTCGAAGCCAATATGCAGAATATGGGGATCTGTTTCTACTTGAATTTAATATCAACAGATTGAATAAGATCCCTTCAGCTCTAAATATATACTCCTATTATTTTATATGATATTAAACACTTAGATTAACCCTCACCCCCCTCAAAAAAACGGTCAGACAAAACATTGAATGTTTTGGATGAACTATACCAAGAACACAGTTGTGTTGGATTGATCAATCTGAACCAGATGTTGGACACATCCTCAACAAAATGCACTGTGCTCATAGTAACTCCTGAATGATTCCCCATCACCTTCACCACTACCCTTCAGTTTTTATTTCTTTCCCTCTTGAAATTTTTTTTTCTTATTTTATATATACCGTATACTTAATTAGATGTATGTTGTACCTCCCCACTAGAACACAACCTTCTTGAGGGAAATGTGTTTGCATTCCCAGTGTCCAGTACAATGCCTGGCACTTAATATTGTAGAAATAGATTGAATTTAATTGAATTCTGGACTGGGGCAAAAGGAATTCTCCTAGAGAGAGAAAGGAAACTCTTGGGGGGCGATAGGTGTCTTCTCATTTCTAATTAGGCTTAAATTTAGGCACTGGAAGAAAAGACAAAGTGGAATAATGCAGCTCTGCACTTGGCATTATGCTGATTGTTACAACCTCTCTGTCTACACTGGCATCATGTTTAGGAACATTTTTTGAAGGTTGCCATAACATTTCCTCAAAGGTCGTATTGTAGCTTAATATCATATTTGGCAACCAGTCTGAAAAGACAGTATCTAATCCCACACGCTCATTTTATTTGCATATCATTGTTAACCACTTTCCTATAGTACTTATCCAGTGTGTCAGATTGTTACAATCTATTTAATGACTTAATGGATGAGACACATTGTTCTTAAATTCAATTAGACCCTTTGCACCTCTGGAGTTAAGGTCGTGACAGCATTTCCATTATAGAAGTGCCTGGTTTTAGCAGTTTATAACTGAGCTATAAAAATTGGCTTCCGAATCAAATCTTAGCAACAAAGGTCACTGCCCAAGAGAGATATATTTTTTTTAATGGAATCTTTGGAATATATGGTTTTATGTGTATCTGGTGGCTATTTTTTTTTCTTTTAGGAAGAAAATTTCATTAAGGTTTTAAGAGGGCAGAAGGGAAAACCTTTCCCACTTGTCCCTTGCCTTTACAAGATAGGGCCCTTTATCTTTGAGGAATGATGGGCACACTCCTTAGGCACTCAGTTCTGTTAAACAATGGAGTATGTAAGGACAATTTAACAAATTGGGGGAGGGGAATTACCCTTAAAAAGCGGGGATGCTAAGACATGATTAGTTGGTCTTCAGTTTGTCAGCATTAAAACATTTTACTTCTAATTGTCAATAATTTTTATTTTTTTTTAAAGCCAAAGAAAACAAAGTTTATTAAAGATTCACCAAATTGGGTTGCCTCTTAAGGAGCCTAAGCATTTGTAACGCTTGTATTCACAAGCGGGCCAGATAGAATCTCAGCCGGACAGAGTCTGAGCTGGATTGAATCTGAGCGCCTGCATGGAGGCAAAGTGGGACTTAAATACAGAAAAGAGTATAGGAGGGATCTGGGGGGTGGTCTGGTAGTCTAGAGTGAGGGGTGAAGAAGTTCAGGAAGGGACTCCAAGGAGGATCAAAGGCTGGAAACAACTGGAGGTAATCAACAAACATCAGGCTAGGGGGCGCCTAGGGGGGAAGGAGGGAGGGCAATCAAGAGATAACAGACAATGGTCGCAGATTTGAGTATGAAAACCCAGGGTCTGGAGGATATTCAGGGAGAGCTCAATCTGAGTATGAAAAGCCAGGTTAAGTGAGGAGATTCCAGGGGAGCTCAAGGAAGTTCCCAGAGTCTGAACCCCATCATTCCCCCCTCAAACAGATTGAATCCAAATTCTTTTGGGGTAAAGGGCGAAGGTCTCACTTTCTGAAACTTCTTCCTGCTGGCAAGGGGCGTAGAGCTGTCCCTGACTTGATGGGTCCTGTTCAAGGGGTCAGACTTCAGAATCTGGGTGGTGCCAGGTCCAGTGAGCTGGAGACCTTGGATTCAGTCAGAGGTTGGTATATAGCCTGGGCTGTCATCTGGAAGTTAATGGCTCGGACCCCGGAGGAGACAAATCTGGCCAACATATTAAGCAGACAAGGACCAAATAGGCACAAAAGGATTATAGCTAGTAGAGGAATAAGAATAGGAGGAAGTAAGGATAGAAGCCAGGATTCCCATGAAGAGGATGAGGTTCTCAGGGGCACTGAGGTTCTTTAAAAGGTTCTGAGTTTGGATGCCCCAGGGATCAGAATGGTTGCACATATCTTCCCATTTCCGAAGGCCAAGTGTATTTGAAGTATTGGGGAGCAAGAGGAAAAGGATTAACACTATCATGTCAGTTTAAAAGGAAACAGTTTCACAAGAGAGAGATAGAGGGAAAATAATTTCCCTGAGGGGGATTAAAGTGTAAATGAAAAGGACAAGTGCAGATTCACTTCTCTTTATCCACCTGTTTGCTGGAGGAGGGCAGGGCCTTTCTAAACAGTAGCTTGAGATCCTCCAAGGGTTCACAGGTATACTCCAGAGTTTCTTCCAGTTTGAGCAGAAGAACTTGAGATTAGCAGCTTTTCCAGATCAGGGAACCATAAATGATGAGGTTGAGGGGTGAAGGGGGACCCCAAAATACCAACAGTCCGGGTTGTGCTCTAATGAATTCGACTCAAGCCTTCTTAAAGCCAAAGAAAACAAAGTTTATTAAAGATTCACCAAACTGGGTTGCCTCTTAAGGAGCCTAAGCATTTGTGATGCTTGTATTCACAAGCGGGCCAGATAGAATCTCAGCTAGACAGAGTCTGAGCTGGATTGAACCTAAGCCTCAATAATTTTTAAAAGGCCTTTTAAAGACTCATTTTCACTTTAAAATTTTAGTATTTCTCAGGACTATGACCAGGAATCTTTCGTATCGTAGACTTAGAAACAGAAAGGGCTTCAGAGGTCATCTATTTCAATCTCCCATTTTACAGATGAGGAAACTGAGGTGCCTAGAAGGGGAATGAATTACCCAAGTGACTTGTGTGACTACAGGTGACCAGTGGCCGAGCAAAGATTTGAACAGACCCTAAATCCAGTGCATTTTCCACTGGACTGCAAGAAAGGGCCTCCAAAAGCCCCCGTTGAGTTTTGCAGTAACTATTAGCACAGTAATATCAGAAGGTGCCGTTTAGTTTTTAGTAAATAAATACTTGCAACAAACTCATGAAGTATCTCTCATTTTCAAGATGATGGGCACATTTTCCCTTTGCAAAGTCAAAACAATTTATTGAATGACTCCATTTCTTTCAATCACAAAACAATTAGTTCAGTTTTTACTTAACCAAAGGCTAGTTTTACTTGAACTAGTGGAGAAATATACCCTCAAGAATTTGAAAGATTAATCTTATAAACTGGAAGGTACGGACTGAAGTTCTGCCTTCTTCCCTTGGCACTTGGAAGCAAGGAGTTCATTTGAGGCCTGCTATAATCTCCATGTTTCTGCTGATGACAGTTCTGTGTGGTGTCCTATGGACCCTATACAGGCTCAGTTTCGCTTGACTCTCCGGAAACTATTTATAGGTTGGTTTTATGGGTATGTGGACAGATAAGCTGGTCAAACAACAGTGAGGGACCTCTTTTCATAATGACAGAAATCACTGTCAGAATCAAGCAAATCTTTGCCTGAGGGGAAAAAAGAAATTATTGTTTTATGTTATGTGAATACCAAACATGCCAGATTATAAAGCTGTAGTTCCAAACTATCTTTCCAGATTGATTTCACATTACTTCTGTTAAAACAGAAATTCTGAGAGTTCGAAGCAGGATTCATTTATTAGTAAGGCTATTAATTACCAATAAATGGGGCCAATGGCCTCTTGGGTGAAGACTGACAGTGTCTTTTATAATATTAGCAAGATGGCAGAGCAGTATAGGTGTGTCTTCCGATTGGCTATTGATGACATAGTCAGAATTGAAGTGACATCATTTGATGTAACCCTTCTTCTGAAACTCTCTTAACCACAGCCAAGTGTGATTTGAGTCACAAGACAAAGATTTTCAGATGATGAGATTAGTCTGCTGGTGACAGGAGTTGCTACAATAGTTTAAATGATGAGATTTGACCTTTTAGGTTAGTCAAGTTTTTTTGGAAAATGGGCGATGAGTGGGGTTACAAAGGTAGCGGTGAGTGGAATAAGTTTAGTGAAGACTTATCAGATTGTAATTCTTCTCCCAGGGGTGAGGTAAGACCGAGAGGCTCAAGGTTACAATATTTTTAGAGTAAAATAATTCCATATAAGGATATAAAACTGTGTAGTACATTAGGGTCTCAATGATTGGATAAAACTTACATAATTCTTCAATGTCTTCATTTCAAAAGGGATTGGTTAGATTTCACATCTAGAATGTAAGATCATATTCTCAGCTAATGAGAATAATTGTCAGTGGCGGGGGGAGGGACTGGCGTTAGGGTCTATATAAATCACTGCCTTTTCTTTGTCTTCAGCTTTTTCCTGCTCCAGGTGAACTGGTACAGGAATTGCCCGATTCTCGAGAACCTAGTAAATAAATCTTTCTGTCATCACTTTGAGAGGGCTTTGAGTAATTAATTTAAGTAGGGATCCGAGCCATCCCACACAGCAGTAATTATGGACAAAAGCTTGACCTTTCAGCAAGTTCTTCTGGAATGTGGATGGTAGTGAAGTGAAACAAAACTCCCATTTTGTTGTTCACTTGTTTCAGTCATGTCTGACTCTTCGTGACCCCATTTGGGGTTTTCTTGGCAAAGACAGTGAAGTGGTTTGTCATTTCCTTCTCTAGTTCATTTTGTAAATGAGAAAACTGAGGCAAACAGGGTTAAGTGACTTGTCCAGGGTCACACAGCTAATAAGTGTGTGAGGCCAGATGTGAAGTCAGGTTTTCCTGACTCTAGGCCTGGCCCTCTATCCACTGAGGCCTGAAGAACCCCAAAGAGAGCATTAAAACTAGCTTAAGTCTTAGCAAAATAGAAATAAAATCCATTTTCAATTTTGTACTTCCCCTGATGTATTTTATATTCTAGTCAAACTAGAATATAGTTGCGTGCTCTTCCCTATATTCAGCATTCCATTTCCTGTCTCCACGTCTTTGTTCAGGCTGTCCTCTGTGCCCAGAATGGACCCGATCTTCATCTGCATTTCTTGGAATCCCCCTCTGCCTTCAAGATCCAGCCTTTCCAGATAATTCCATTCTTACTACCTTCCCTCATCCCCAAATTACTTTGCACCAGAGATATAAATATATGTATGTAATGTATATTTGTATATATGTACACACAGACACATGTATGCTTATGTCCATGTATATACACATATATTAAGAAGCAATTAAAATGATGGGTAAAGATCTGGCTTTGGAATCAAGTTCTCCCTTCTGACATACTAACTTATGGATCCTAAGTAAGTCATGTAAACTTTCATTGCCCCAATCAGCTCTCTAAGATACAGAAAAAGTGACATTTGGAGCAATAGAGGAAGTCCCTTCATTGAGAGTCCCTTCATTGAAATAACAGATCCAGTCCCCATATTTTGTATTGACAATTTGTCTCTGTCCCTCTTTCCCTCCTTCCTCCTCCCCTAACCCTAACAGTTTCTTGATGGCCAAGATTGTTCCATTTATTTCTTTTGTAGAATCAGAACCCAGCACAGTGTTTGGTACGTTAGTAAATGCTTAATATCTGCTTATCGAGTTGAATTACAATAAAATTTGGTGGTTATTTTCCCTCTACTCAAAGCTTTGGGCTGTTCCATTTGGAAAAGTTCTGATACTTTGTTATTTCTACCAATGGCATAATGCAGATCACACTCATCCAACTGCAATCTGTTGTTTTCACTATGCTATGATTCAGATAAATGTTGGAACTAGAAGGTTCTAGAGAAATCATTTGGCTCAGCCCTGGAATTTCTGGCACATAAATGTTTAAATCATTCAGCACACACAGTTATCTAGTCTTTTTTTGTACCATCCTCCTCAATAAACTACAATGAGTCCCTATTACCTCCAGGATCAGATACAAACTTCATTTAAAGCCTTTCACAAACTGGCTTCACATAACTTTTCGGACTTACTATATGATACTCCCCTTTATTCACTTTACTTCCTGTTCAAATTAACCTTTCTGTTTTCTACACAAACTATTCCATCTCCTGATTCCACCCATGATTTGGGCAGGCAGTTCTCATGCCCAAATGTGATTTCTCTCTCTCTCTCTCTCTCTCTCTCTCTCTCTCTCTCTCTCTCTCTCTCTCTCTCTCTCTCTCTCTCTCTCTCTCTCTCTCTCATCTTAACAGCCTGACAATCAGGAAGTTCTTCCTATGGACAATCAAAATCCCTCATGCTTTAATTGTTGGTTCAATATTGGTATAATTGGTATAACATAGAGGGTATCTCAAAAGTCTTACTGCAATTTTAAGTTATTAATGCTTAAGGCTATTAAAACTTAAAATGAACTAAAACTTTTAGGAAACTGATTCTTTAAGCTCTGTGTCTCATCAAACTGCCTTAAAACTTGGTTATTACTATATCCTTAGGTTTTTAGTTTTTATCAATGAGAACAATGAGGTGTTATAGAAAGGGTCTTGGCTTTGTATATAGGAAGAAATAGGTTCAAATCATACCCTTAACAAACCTACTGACTACATTACTTTGGTTAGTCACTTAAGGTTTCTGAGCCTCAGTTTCCTCATCTGTAAAATGGAGATAACAGTACCTGCAGAACTCAAATCCCAGGGTTGCTTTGAGGAACAAATGAGGTATTTATTACTTTCATGCTATACATACTTTTTTTAGATATGGACAGCTCCCTGAGCAAGTTATGGCTTAGGAATGTGATAAAATACTGGTGCATTATAAGAAAAGATGGAGGACACGGCTGCAGAAAAATCTGGGGAGATTTATATGGATTCATGCAAAGTGAAGTGAGCAGATCCAGGAATGACAGCCATATTATAAAGATAATCACCTGTGAAAAACTTAGTAACTTTGATCAATAAAATGATCTACCACAGTTCCAAAGAACTCATGATATAAAAATGCCATCCATTTCCAGATATAGAACCAATGAACTCAGAGTACAAATTGAAGCACATTTTTCCCTGTTTCTTATTTTTCTTCCTTTCTTCTCCCCAGGACATGGCTATGCTGAAATATGTTTTAAAAGACTTTATGTGTTATTGTGGGCGTCAGATTGTCTCTTGCCTTCTCAATGAGTAAAGGAGGATTGGAAGAAGGGTTGAAACTGAAAGTAAAAATTATTTTAAAATATATGCACATCTCAAAGTTGATTAAGACATTTAGTTTTCAAAGTGCTTCTACATAGCATTATTTTACTTCATCATCACAATGAAAATATTAACCCCATTTTACATGTGAGAAAGGAGAGAAACAAAGAAGGTCAGTGACTTTACCAAGGTCACATAGCTATCAAATGAACCATGATTAAAATCCAGGCTTACTGACGCCTCAACCAGTACTCTTTTCACTATTTCACATTGGTTTACTTAATCATGGCCCTTCTATAATTAATATATTTGCTAATTCTGATATTTTGTTTTCTATTTTAGCTACTAAGCTTAGCATGTGGACAAGTTAGTCATACACAGCCATATTTTTCCTTCTGCTTATTAATAATAATAATTGTCATTATTATTTAAGATATTTTATTACCAGATTATTAAATTCTACACCTGTTTCTGCTCACCAGATGCAAACTTCTTCTCCCCTCTTCCTCAGCTCCTATCACTTAGATGTCTTCTTTTGCCTCATCTTACATAATAAAGTAGCCTTATTCCTCATCTGGGCTAAACCTTCTACTCATTCAAGCAATTTCGTTCCATCCTGGGTCCTCCAAGAGATGGACCCTTCTGTCATTTCTGTTCCATTCTGTCTTTCACTTACTTTCAATCCCTCCCTCTCTACTGGCTCATTTTCTACTGACTACAAACATGATCATGTCTTCTCCATCCTGAAAAATCCCTCATTGATCTTTCATCCCTGCCATTTTCCTGTATATTTTTCTGCCCTTTGTAGCTAAACTCTTTGAAAAGGTCATTTACAATAGGTGCCTCCACTTTGTCTCCTCTCATTTTCTTCTTCACCTCTTACAGTCTGGCTTCTGACCTTATCATTCCACCAAAACTTCTCTCTCCAAAGTTACCAGTGATTTCTTAAACACCAAATTCAATGACCTTTTCTCAGTCCTTATTCTTTTTTATCTCCCTGCAACCTTTGACACTGTTAATCGGCGCTGTTGATCACTGTCCCCCCCTTGCTTCTCTCCTCTCTCTAGGTTTTTGGGACATTACTCTCTTCTGGTTCTCCTCCTACCTATCTGACCACTCCTCTGTCTTCTTTGCTAGATTCTCATTCAGATCATGCCCTCTAACCATAGGTGTCCCTCAGGGTTCTGTCCTGGGTCCTCTTCTCCCTTTATATCATTTAACTTGGTGATTTCATCATCTGCAATGGATTTAATTAACATCTCTGTAGTGATGATTTTCTAATCTATCTCTTCTGCCTCAAATTCTCTACTGACCTCCAATCTCACATCTTCAAATGCCTTTTAAACATCTCAAACTGGATGTTTGGTAGAAATCTTAAACTCAATACATCCAAAATGGAACTCATTATCTCCCCCCACCCCAAACCCTTTCCCCCTCCTACCTTCCCTGTTACTGGAGAGGGCAATAATACCATCCTCCGGGTAACTCAGGCTCACAACCTTGGAGTCACCCTGGATTCCTCACTATCTCTCACCTCACAAATCCAGTCTGTTGCTTATCAATTTCACCTTTGTAACATCTCTGGAATATGCCTCTTCTCACCTGACACTCATCTTCATCCTAACCACCTCATGCCTGGATTAATCCAATAGCCTGTGGTGGGTGCCTGCCTCAAGTCTCTCCCTACTCTAATTCATCTTCCACTGAGCCAAAGTGATTTTCCTAAAATACAAATCTGAACATATCACCTCCCCCACCCAACCCTCACCTCTACTGAATAAATTCCAGTGACTCCCTATTGCCTCCAGGATCAAATATGAGGCCCCATTTGGCATTCAAAGCCCTACATAATCTAGCATTTTCAGTCTTTTTACACCTTAAATCCCCAAATATATTCTTTAACCCTGTGACACTGGCTTCCACAATGTTCTCCATCTCTCTGCTCCAGGCATTTTCTTTGACTGTTCCTTATATTTTGAATGCACTCTCTCTTTAATTCTGCCTGCTGAATTTCCTGTCTTCCTTTAAGTCTCAACTAAAATCCCACCTTCTACAGGAAGCCTTCCCTAGTCCCTCTTAATTCCAGTGCCTTCCTTCTGTTAATTATTTTCTATTTATCCTGTATATGGCTTGTTTTGTATATATTTGTTTGCCTGTTGTCTCTTACATTTGATTGTAAGCCTCTCTTAAAGACAGGATTGTCTTTTGCCTCTATATTCATCCCTAATGCTTAACACAGTGCATGGCACATGGTAGGTACTTAATAAATGTTTGTTTATTAACATATTTAAAATGTATTGTCACCAGATTACAAAATTCAACTGCCTCTATCCACCTGGCACAAACCTCAATCCACAATCTTTTAACAACTAATAAGGCATTTGTATGAAACTTGAAAACTGCAAATAATTTTATGTACATTATCTTATTTGAGCCACACAACAACAAATCCTGCAAAATAGGTACTGCAAGTATTATTATCACCTTTTTATAAGGATGAAATCTAAGGTTTTGAGATGCTAAGTAATTTGCCCATAGTACCATCACTAGTAAATGCCAGAAGTAGGATTTGAACTTAGATCTTTTTGACTCCAAGTCTAGATTGCTATCTGCTATGCCATACTGGCCGTCATGTAGAAGGAATGTCTGTCATATCATGGAAGTCAGTCTAACTTGAAATCTAACATTAGGCACTGGAAAGATTCTGGAATGTCTAAATAGGAGAATATCTCAAACTGGAGAAGAATTGCTGGAGTACCCACAGACGGATTGAAGGCAAAAAGAAGTTTATATTAAAGAGAAAATGTGAGATACTTGTATTGACAAGAATACAGTAATGAAGACCTCCATGACTATTGATCCTTTAACATACTACTTTAAAGAACGTATCTCTTTATATGTTCTCAGTAATTGGGCTGGGGTTCCCGTGGAAAACTTTTTCCCCCTGGGGTAACTTATTTCATTACAAAGTTATTCCTCTCTTGGCTGCTACATGTATTTACCTTTCTTGTATTTCTATTCTGTTCACATATCAGGTTTTCTTTGTAGGAATGCTTTAAAATGCTTCCCTTTTATGGAATGCTGAGCTTTTTCATTGATGGTTAAGCTCAGATTGGCAAGGTAAATTGCCTTGGATTGCATCTTTAGCTCCTGAGTTCCTCAGGTATACATTATTCCATTTTCTTCTTCAGTTTCTTGTGGGTGCAGAATAGTCTTATGTTATTCACATTTCCTTTACCTCACATTTGAAAGTCTTTCTCCTGATTGCTTACAGAACTTGTTGTTGGCCATTGAAAAATGACTAAATTTAGCCACTCTATGTGTCTTGGAGTTTGCGCCATAGATTTTTTTTTTCTGAAGACAACTTTTAGTTCTTTTGAATGGAATATTGTTTTCTATGTGCAGAACTTCGGGGCAGTTTTCTTGTATTGTTTTCTTAATTATAATATTTGGGGGGTGGAGCCAAGATGGCAGAGTTCAAAGATGCACATACACTAGCTCTTTCCCCACAGCCCATAAAGCCCATTAAATACCTGTAAACAAAGACTCTCAACAAATTCTAGAGTTGCAGAAGCCACAGAACAATGGAGTGGAAGAGATTTCCAGCCCAGGGTGACCTGAAAGGCTGACGGGAAAGGTGTATTGCACTGGACATGGAGTGGAGCTCAGCCCAGCCTTGGCAGCGTGGCATGGCTCTGGGAGAAGGACATGAGCAGGCCTTGGGGGCAAAATCCCCAGTGGCAGTAGCAGAGGTTTGCAGATCCCTCAACCCACAGACACCAAAGGTCAATGAGAGGGTTTTATCAGCTGGCAGAGAAGGGAGGCCTCAGGCAGCAGCAGTGGCCCCATTGGGTGGCAGCAGCCCGAATCCATTGTTGGATTGTAAAACCCCTGGGGGTACTGAGCAGCTGATCCTTACCTCAGCTCTGCACGGAGGCTCTGCCCCACCTAATGCTCCTGGAGGAATTGAGCAGTTGATCTTTATCTCACACTGAATGGTGGCCCTGCCTCCATCAAAAACCCTGGGGGAATCAAGCAGCTTATCTGAATCTCAGCCCCCAGGGTTGACTTGGTAGAGCTGGATGCCAGGTGTTTGTGCAGAGTAAACTACTACTCACAGATTCTGGGCACAAAAGTTTCTGGTAGCTCCCAGACCAGTGTACATGCTTGACTGTGCCACCTTGGAGGAACTGAGATCTTACAGATCCCTAGAGCATACCCTCCTCTTGACAAAGGACCCAAAAGTCAAGTAACTGGTTGGGAAAATGCCTAAAAAAAGGAAAAAATAAGACTACAGAAGGTTACTTTCTTGGTGAACAGATATCTTCTCCCATACTTTCAGATGAGGAAGAACAATGCTTACCATCAGGAAAAGACATAAAAGTCAAGGCTTCTGTATCCCGAACATCCAAAATAAATATTCAATGGTCTCAGGTCATGGAAGAGCTCAAAAAAGATTTTGAAAATCAAGTACGAGAGGTGGAAGAAAAATTGGGAAGAGAAATGAGAGAGATGCAAGAAAAGCATGAAAAGTGAGTCAACAACTTGCTAAAGGAGGCCCCAAAAAATGCTGAAGAAAATAACACCTTTAAAAACAGGCTAACTCAATTGGTAAAAGAGGTTCAAAAAAGCCAATGAGGAGAAGAATGCTTTAAAAAGCAGAATTAGCCAAAAGGAAATAGAGGTCCAAAAGCTCACTAAAGAAAATAATTCTTTAAAAATTAGAATGGAGCAGGTGGAAGCTAATGACTTCATGAGAAACCAAGAAATCATAAAACAAAACCAAAAGAATGAAAAAATGGAAGATAATGTGAAATATCTCATTGGAAAAACCACTGACCTGGAAAATAGACACAGGACTAACTGAAAGCCATGACCAAAAAAAAGAGCCTAGGCATCATCTTTCATGAAATTATCAAGAAAAATTGCTCTAATATTCTAGAACCAGAGGGCAAAATAAATATTGAAAGAATTCACTTTTCACCTCCTGAAAGAGATCCAAAAAGAAAAATTCCTAGGAACATTGTGGACAAATTCCAGAGTTCCCAGGTCAAGGAGAAAATATTGCAAACAGCTAAAAAGAAATAATTCAAGTGTTGTGAAAATACAATCAGGATAACCCAAGATCTAGCAGCTTCTACATCAAGGGATTGAAGGGCATGGAATATGATATTCCAGAAGTCAGAGGAACTAGGACTAAAACCAAGAATCACCTACCCAGCAAAACTGAGTATGATACTTCAGGGGAAAAATTGGTCTTTTAATGACATAGAGGACTTTCAAGCATTCTTAATGAAAAGATCAGAGCTGAAAAGAAAATTTGGCTTTCAAACACAAGAATTAAGAGAAGCATGAAAAGGTAAATGGAAAAGAGAAATCATAAGGGACTTACTAAAGTTGAACTGTTTACATTCCTACATGGGAAGACAATATTTGTAACTCTTGAAACTTTTTTCAGCATTTGAATAGTTGGTGGGATTACACACACACACACACACACACACACACACACACACACACACAGAGCACAGGGTGAGTTGAATACGAAGGGATCATATCTAAAAAAATGAAATTAAAGTGTGAGAGAGGAATATATTGGGAGGAGAAAGGGAGAAATGGAATGGGGTAAATTACCTCTCATGAAAGAGGCAAGAAAAAGACTTTTCAACGGAGGAAAAAAGGGAGGTGAGAGGGAAAACGTGAAGCTTACTCTCATCACATTTGACTCAAGGAAGGAATAAAATGCACACTCATTTTGGTATGAAAACCTATCTTACAATACAGGAAAGTAGGGGAGAAGGGGATAAACAGGGTGGGGAGGAGGATGAAAGGGAGGGCAATGGGAGGAGGGAGCAATTAGAAGTCAACCCTCTTGGGGAGGGACAAGGTCAAAAGAGAGAATAGAAGAAATGAGAGACAGGATAGGATGGAGGAAAATAGTTAGTCTTACATAATATGACTATTATGGATGTCATTTGCAAAACTACAGTTATTCCTTGCCTTCCCAGTGCAAATGAGTGGGGAAGGAGGAAGGAGAAGTTGAAACTCAAAGTTTTAGGAACAGCTGTTGAGTATTGTTCTTGTATATGACTGGGAAACAAGAAACACAGGTAATGGGGTATGGAAATTTATCTTGCCCTACAGGACAAAAGAGAAGATGGGGATAAGGGAAAGGAGGTATGTTAGAAGGGAGGGCAGATTGGTGGTAGGGGTAATTAGAGTGCTTGGCACTTTGGGGTGGGGGGAAGGGAAAGATGGGGAGACAATTTGGAACTCAAAATTTTGTGGAAATGAATGTTGAAAACTTAAAATAAATAAATTAAATTTAAATTAATTTAATTAATAATTTAAAAAAATTATATTATTCAGGTTTTTTGACTTGTGTTCTTCTAAAAGACCTATAATCCTTAAATTGTCTTTATATGTCCTGTCTTCAAGATGAATATGTTTTGCTTGCATAGAGATCATGCTTCTTCCAGATTACCCATCATTCCCAGTTATTCTCTCTTTTCTTTATATGATGAGATTTGATACTATGGATTTAAGTTTTTCTATTTTGCCTACTGTGACTACTATACATGCTATAAATCCTGCTTTCTTGCTTCTTATTTCTCATGAACCATTCAGGAACATCACACCATGGTTCCATGCTCCTTTAAGAATCTACAAAGTCCCTCTGCCTCATCATTTATTGTTTCATTCTCCTTTGCCTTGAAATATTCGTTGAGACGTTTGTATTCATTTACATGTCCTGAAGACTCTCTTCCCTCCTGTTATTAATATCTTCCCTGTTGGTTTATCATTTTGTTCTCAAAGTTTTTAACCAAATTTCTTGGTGATCTTGTCATTTCAGTCTTTTCTCCCTTCTCTCTCTTGTATTCCTCTATTTCTCATTTTTGGACTCCTTCCTTTTTGTAGATAATTCCCTGAGAGCTGGACCTCATCTTAACCTTTCCCATATTGGGAAATTCACTTTTCATTGACATCAGTCCTTGTCCCAAGTGACTTATGGAGGGATAAGCCAGTTCCTTTTTCTTAAGAGGCCTAATGGACCATGTCTGCCCCACTCCCCCATACTGGTGCCTTGCCGCAGTTCCCTCTGTCTCCTGGTTCTCTTAAACTGTGGATCACAACCCCATATAGGATCACAACCCACGGTTTAAAAAGTTCTGAAGGGGTCCAGAGTGGAAAAAGTATAAGAAGCCCTGCTCCTACAGCACAGTGTGTTGCCTCTGCCATCCCGGGCAGAGCAAGCTTCTTACTTTCCAGTATCTCCATCTCTACTACACAAGGGATTAGCAGAGTTTAATTTTTTTCCTCAGAATGGTAAAGTGACAGCAGGGATTTTGCGGTAGGGAGTGGAAGGGGTGCACTGGCACAAATCGCCATAGCAGCAAAGGAATTGTTGAGTCAATACCAGAGCACAAACCATGAGGTGGTTTTGCTGTCCTGTAGGAGCACTGGGGCTACTGGGGGAGAGGGTGCTAAATTCGAGAATAGGGATTAGTTTTCTGTGCTGTTGCCTCATTAGGTGTTGTCTCATTCAGGTTCTTAGTGTGTTAGACTGTGACAACAGCTTCAATTACTTTACCTCTTGCACATAATTCTTATTCTGGAGTTGTTTGGAGGGGTCATGAGGGTCAAGGAAAATGTCTAGTCCTCCATTTTAACAGTCACATGACCTAGAAGTATTCCCCATGACAAATTTTAGGGGAAGATATGGATAAAAGTTACAGAGCAAGAGTAGTAATGAATCAGTTTCAGACTGCAACATTGGAAGGAGTATGCACACCAGAGAGTCATGCACTCTATTGTAGTATTATAGAACTTATTGCATAATTACATTCAATCAATCACAAGATATTTACCAGAGAAGAATAAGGCAGATGTGATTCAGGATTCTTAATAATAACCATATGCATTCTGATGGAAAACTAATTAAAGAAATTAAGAGGAATAATAAATATTATTTCTTTCTATTTCTCCAACTTAGTTGAATTCAGCACCAGTCTGAGACTGTAAAAATGATTTGTGAATAAATCTCACATATATTGATTCCTTAGAAGCGATCAATATCAAGTATACAATGGAGATTACAATGTTCAGCTATCCATGTTGAATCAATATCTGAAAGACCTAGACACAGGGTGATATGACAGCTTCAAAGCTCTTTGTTGAAGACGTGGAAGCATCCCTTGGCCTAATCAACTGGGAGTGGAATCATCTTAAATGATAAAGATCTAATTTATTGTTTTCTTACTTTATCTGCCATCAACGTAGCAGGGAAAGTATAATGCAGCATTTAAAGTAGAATTATATACAATTGAATGGAGAACACATTCATCAAACTGAAATCAGCATGCAATGAGCACACAATGAGCAAGTCAAGATCCATGGCAAAGAAATCCCCAAACTCAGTTGCTAAATTTTTCTTGAGCAGCAAATCAACACAACCAGATTATTTACTAGAAATTGCAGTGGAAGATGAGAGGCAGCAAGGGACAATTCCAGGAGAATAAAGACAACATGAAAATCGAAAATGATCTCTTTAAACCATCACTCGTCCCAGCTGTGATCTATGGTGTTGAGTGCTGGTCTATTAGCTCAAAGAAAATGACTAGTTCTTATTCTCAGGCAAAGAGGAACGTATGAGTAGATGTGCAAAATCTTGCTTTGCAAACACATGTCAAACACAGAAGTTGGTCAACATATGACTACAACAAGTGTTATCCAAGCTGCTTATGATGCTTGTGATGCCAAACACAGATGGGATGGACATGTGATTCATCAACAAGACAAGAGGTAGGATTTGTGTGTGTGCGTGTGTGTGTGTGCGCACGCGCATGTATGCATGCATGCACAACCCAGATTCCCACTGACCAAAAGTGCTCCTCTGGCAGACAAGCATACACGGTTCTGTTCTATGACAAAATTGAAAATGGTCCAGATCAACAAAGGTCATTGATTTCTTTTCATGGCAAAATCTTCAGGTAATCCAGCGGATGAAAATGTCAGTGACATGTAGTGTAGTGGAGACCACAGTGGACAGGAAATTAGAAAACTTAAGGTTCTAGTGTCACCTTGGAATCCCTTTTCAACAAATTATGGCACTGAAAACTGTGGGACTGTGGGTTATTGTTTTCTCTTTGATAAGGTGTCAGTTTTCAAAATTAAAGTGCTTTTGATTCAGAGATGAAAAGCATGACCTCTCCTAAATGATAGTACAAATTTTATCGTGTCATTCATTGATCAAAAATACCTAATGTTTGCTAAGACTGCTAAAGAGTGCTGAGTACAACTGTACCTTGCTTTACATAATAGACGTGTTCCTGCAAACCCTGGGAATCAGATTTTTGTGAAGTAGTGGAGTAGGATATTTAAAGGGAGCTGGCATCAGAAGTCCTTCCTTTGAAAGTGAGAGTCTTTTAAAATGACAGTAATTGCTTCTGAATGTATTTTTTTTAAAACTTCAGATTTTGGGAAATCCTTTTTTCACAAAATAGAGTACATCTATTTTTGGAATGTTGAATAACAAAATACATGACATAAGTCCTTCGTATGTCATTCACTTTTGGTTCTTGTTACTAGATCAAACTACCCTCTGCATGAGATTTCCACAATCCATTTTGGCAATCCACTTCACCAGCTTACATCTTTGATTGAGAGAGACTCTTTCTGAAACTGAATCTTCAATTTTAATTATTTTGGGCTTGTTCTCTCCTTAGTTGAAACTAAAGTCAACTGATCATCATATCCAATGCACCAGCCTTTGTAGTTGTGGACTCATTAAATTAGCATTCCCAGTTTCTTCAGTCTTTTTTGTGGGGACTATTATCTAATTGTTGAATAATTTTTCTCTTATTAACATTTTAAAAAATTGTTCAAATTTCATTGTAGCTGGAAGCTGAACACTGAATGAAAGAATCTAATAAGATTCGTACCATATGAAAGAACTGACTTCAATGCCCGCCTTTGTGTTATCATCAGCAAGCATCTATTAAACACCTACTATGTGCCAGACATTGTACTAAGTGTAGGAGATAACAAATACAAACAACAATAGAAATAGTCCCTTCCCTCCAGGAGCTCACATTCTAACTGGGGAAGACAACGCATTAAAGGGAGATTAAAAAATAGGGCAGGGTGGTGGGGCAGGTGGGGGTTAGGGGGAAGGCGGAGAGATGTGTCACCACTCAGGGGAATGGTGACAAAGTCCAGAGAGTAACAAGGACAGCCAGGAGAGGAATGAAGGATGGCCAGCCTAGGATTCTTCTTGAAAATGGAAGCTGTGGGAATAACTCCCCAATGGAAGAAGGGGGTTATAAGGACAGGGTGAGAAGGTCACAGGGATGGGGGATATTCCATCCAGTTCCTTCTCTTAATATAATAGATTTAAAGCTGAAATGGATCTTGTAGGTAGGTGCATCTACTCCAACTCACTATTTTTGTAGCTGAGGAAACAGAGGTCCAGAGATGTTACTGACTTAGGTCCTAAAGCTTGAAAAGTCTAGGATTCAAATGCAGATCTGACTTCATATCCAATGTTCTTTCCACTGAACCAAGTGCACATACATCTGGGCCATGGAAATGTCTGTATGAGTTATCAGCTTTGCATTTCCTGCTCTCAATTGACGATTTTGTTTACCTCACTAAAAGTGTTCCTCCGTGCCACTCGAGATGAATGCATTTTACGCATTTATTGAGATCTTGAATTCCATTGTACCTTTCAAGCAATAGCCCATACTCTTTCACATACTCAAAGCTTCAAGCAAAATGAAACACTCCCCACTTCATCTGGCTTTCTCCTTCCCATCTGCTTTTGCCCATTTCTTGAACTTGATTACTTTCCCTTCCTCCCAGTTTCTCCCTATTAAATTTTTTCCTTTCTTCAAGGCTTAGTAGCACAAATGCTACCTCTGCCTTGAGAGCCTCCTACATGTCTTCATTCCCCACGATAGCTGATCCCAGCATTCTCGTAACATTTTGTTCAGACCCCTTCGAGTATTTACACATTCTAATTTTTATTTTACATATTATTTACTACTGTGTATATCTCTTTAGTCTTCTTTATAAGATCAAAAGCTTCTTGAGGGTAGGGACTTACTTTTATTAAGTGGAGTATCTTTAGCACAGTAAGCAATTAATAAATTATTTATTGAGTGAATGAATTAATTCTAAGGCTGCTTTCCAAACTATAGAACCATGACTAGCCCAAGGCCACCTGGACTTTGCCTTTGGATGGCAATTTTAGAGGGTCATGACAGTGCCAGCCACAAGTACACTTCTTCACCTGCTCACCCAGTCCCTGGTGATGGCAGCCTTGTCTCAAGAGTTCTTACTTGCCTTTAATCAACCTCAAAAATCTAATAGCAACCCCAGGGAAATCTTCCATCCTTCAAGTCACACATTAGGCTATTTCCTCCCCCAATCCCAGTCTGGCAGCTTGCTCCACATGCAAAAACATTTTATGTGTGGTTCTATTAGCTACCCATTTATCTAGTTTCTATACATAAATTTAATGGGCATAATCTCAATTCCATCAACTACCTCTTCTGACACACATGCTGGTATGGCCGATAGGAAACAGCGCAGAAATACAGTAATAACAGACATCTACATAATAAAAAGAAATAATAATCATAATTTAATTCATTAAAAACTCAACCATCAGTTCACTAAAAAAAGCTACCATAAACTCTAAGTACTTTGGCTATCAGCTGTAATGGAAATGGAAATTGGGGGGAACATAAAATGTCACTAGGGGTTAAGACTTGAATGGAGAACACAAAGAGTTTGGCTAAAATCATATATACTTTCTTATCACTGACATAATTAAACAGTTTGGTAACTTGCCACTCACCCTTCAGACACATGTCATAGCTGTCTGTATGTTCACTATCCTCACCTTGCTCATTTTTTTAATACAGTTTTTAATATGAATATCAATTCCTTTTTTCATAAACGCAACCCATAAATGCCACAACCCCCCCTCCCCCCAAGGAATTTCCTCAGGCTTCATTTAAGGCTCCACAAAAAAGGATGTAAAAGAGACCTTTCTTTTGTAAAGTGATCCTATAATTCTGTCCAATATCCATCATTTTCAAGGCCAAGTAATCATATTTAATAGATCCTAAATTACATTCTGTCAGACAAGGATTCCCTTGGTGATATTAACCAGAACGGAGGTACTGACACTCAGAGGCCTGAAAGTAAGATATTGTTCTACAAAGAAGCTTACAAGTCTTCTTTTTTCTTTCATGGTGGCTGTTACCACTAAACCCGGTATGGTAAAGGATTTGTAAAACTGGAATCTCTGTTTCCCTACATCATACGGAAAAGTCTTTGAATTCCTTTCCAAAAGTAATATATAAAACCTACTTCCACAGCAGATCTTTGACCTTGTCTCTTTCCTCTATGGAATTCATCAGTGTGAATTATGTTTTTTACACTATACCACTGAGACAAGTAGACAGGTCAACACCTTTCTATTTCTCCATTTTGTCCTCTTTAGAGGAGCCTGAAGTAGGGAGTCTGAGTGAGTTAGATTAGGAACATAGTTTTTGTTTTTGGTTTTTTTTGAGATGAAAGGGAATTTAGAGGCCATTGAGTCTAACTCCCTCATTTTACAGAGGAGGAAACTAAGTTACAGAGAGGTTAAGTGGCCTGCTTAGGGATACACAGCTAGTAAATGAAGCAGGATTCGAATTCAGGTCTTTCTGACTCTATTTCAATATTATATCTACTATGCCACTTAGTTTGCCTAAGGCCATGATTGTCATGTGGAGTCAGGTATTCACTGATCATCTTGTGTTCATGAACAGTACAGTCTCAATTTGAAAATTTCCCTTTGCCTGAGTCACCATGCTGAATATTAAGGAAGAAAATCAGATATATCCCTTACAGAGGTCAAAGACAGAAAGAAAGGACTCACATATACCCAAATATTCAAAGTAACCTTTTTATGTAGCAAAAAAGTGGAAACAAACTGGAGAGAAGTTGAACAAGTTATGGTTTATTATTTGCACCATAAGAAATTATGACTCTAAAGAATTCAGAGAAACATGAGAAGACATTGAGAGTAAAATAAGTGGAACTGGGGGAACATTGCATGTGAAAACTGCAATAGTTTAAAAGAAAAGAATGCAAAAATGAAACTTCATTAACCCACCTTGATCCTATAGAAAAGATGAAAAGTCCACCTGTTTTCTCTTAGTAGCAGGGTGAGGAGAAGGAGGATTTATAGAATGTTGCACATTCTGTCAGAAAACAGTTGGTTTTGCTCCACTCTTTATTTGTTGAAAGAGAGGGTTAGGTGTGTATTGTGGGGTGGGAGGGCAAATGAAGAAATGCCCATATAAAAACAAAAAAGCTATTCATTTTATCTAGAAGAATATAATCTCTTTGAAGGCAGGAATCAAATCTTATATGAGAAGCAACTTGGTGAAATGGGAAGAGGACCAGATTTGGAATATTTCTGAGTTCTGTCTTTCCCATGTCTTAGCTGTGTGACTTTGGGTAAGTCACTTAATTTCTCATTTTTCTCATTTGTTAAATAGGTATAATTACATCTCCTCTGCCGACCTCACAGGGTTGTTGTGAGAATATTTAGAATGGATGTGAAAGTTCTTTTTGATTGCAAAACATTGTACAAATATAAAATATTGTTACCTTTTTCTATTATTGGAACCTAGCACAGTGCCCTGCATACAGTTGACTCAATAAATGATTATTATTAATGACGAGAAGCCGGGAAGAAGGATGATGGCTTAATTTAGTCATATTGGCTTTCTGTACCTTACTCAAATTCATACTAATACACCTCTCAAAGAGTGCTCAGCATAGGCAGCAAACTAGAAAAACAAAGAAGCCCACTCATTGACTAAGGAATCAAAATCACCAAATTAGCTCTCTGACAGATTGGCTGTGTAACCTTGAACAAGTCACATTCAAAATGAAGATACTCCTCATTTGAACAATTTTCAAGCTTTGGTGGTATGCAAATTACTTTGGACAAGCAATAATTTTAATATAATTTCATTTTGTGACAAATGATCGTGCATATAAGCTTCTATTAATACTAAGCTGATCCCGAATGTCAGATCTTGAGGACATGAAACCACTGTTAGTTCTGCCAGTTACATGTTAGGTTTCATGCCATATACAAATGTCTCATTGTTCTCTTTTTTAATTCTGTTGCTTTTAAGAATGGTTACTCCAAGGAAATGTACAAAAGTTGTAGCTTTTAAAGTGCACACTTTAGTGACGATTAGAAACATTGTAGTAACTGCTGATAGAGGGAAGTAAAGAATTTCAAGAATCATTTGCGCTCAGGATTGGACTACTGCATCACAGAGAAAAATGTGATTGAAAATGAAAATCAACACCAAGAACTGGACAAACCATTTCTGTAAGTTTGCCAAATCATTTCTCAGAAAATGTGGCTACAGTGAAGGTTGCTACTGATTTCTTTGTAATGCAGAATAAAGTTCTTTAAGTTGGAAGAACAGCAAGAAGATCAGTAAAAAACAATAGTACTGAACTATTGCTATGAAGGAAAAAAATCTTGTAATGAAAGCATTTGCAAAGCCTGGAGTACTGAAGACCGGAAAATGGCATTTTTTAAAGATGACTTATTTTTTCATTCAAGGCTGTACCAAAACCATTGTCAGAAGTTCAGGCAAGCTACAAGTTCTGAGCATCTTCATCAGGCTGTAAAATATTCATTAAGTGATCTTTTGGGGATTTTTTTTTTTTTACTTCCAGTGGGTTCAGAAGTCTTGGTTCCACTCTTAAAAAATACATTGAATATAGTGACAAACAGAAAATTTTCAGTTTATATAAATTCCTAAATGGAGATAGAATGCTACATCTATACTTTATAAAGAATGATATATTGTATAACCTCACACCATGCCACATATAGTGAGAGGTTAGGAAATTTGTTTAAGAGAAATTGATAAATGTTCTTTAATGGTCTATAAATTGATCTGATTTAAACCCATTTATAATCTTTGTGTTATAATTAAAGTCAGACATAAAAAATGAACTTTTTGGTCAAAGGTATGCTTAGTATCCAAGGTGACATATAGTTTTATGATGAAGAATTAAGAAAATTATGTCAAAATTTTGTGAACTCAGTTCTAAATTCAAACAAATGAATTATACAAGAAGAACATGTTACATGTTAAGTTTTCTTTTAAGATGTAAAAAAAGTTTTAAGGTTTATTGCAGAAGTCAATAAATTTCATTATATCCTTAAAGTTACCTGATGGAGACTGTTGTGGGAGCCCAGGCAGCTGTAAGCCCTTCTGGGGAGAGTCTAAGCCACTGAGCTCAGGAGGTATAGTGCCATCACCATATTCACAGCACCTACGGCAGCCATGAATATCCTGGCACAATTCTGAATCCCAAAATACAATAGACTCTCCACATGGAAGGCAGAATCAAAACATTTAATCAGATACCAGAAAGCCAAATCTATCTTAATAACAAAAAATCTATACACCATAACAATGCAGAAGACAACACTAGCCCAAGCCTTCCCCTTGCTAGGCTTCCCACACACCAGCTCCATTGAACAAATCACAAGCAGGATCCCTTAAACAAATCACAAATGAGCTCTTTCATGCTAGCCAGCTGCCTGCTTGCCTGTATCCTTACTAGCTCTGACTAAACTCTGACCAATTTCTTCTCAGCTCTGCTCTAGCTCCACCTCTTCCTGTTCCACCCATTCAACAAACTTCTTCCACCACAGGCTCCATGTGACTCAGGCTCCTGTGATTCAAGTTTCCATGTAACCCAAATAGGTCACACGGGCCTATTAATGAATGAGGAAGATCTTTCCATTTTAAATAATCATTGAAACCATGGTGTCAGTTTTCACGTCTACCAACCAACATAGTTAAAGCAGATGCTTAGGGATATTCTAATAATTGTAAGCAGATAAATGTGTATATTCTAAAACAAAGAGACTATACACTGTCATTCTTATTAAAAGAGCAATGAAGGACATCCATTATTCTGTCAGTCCCAACCAGAGTACAAAGCAGCAAGCTGTGGGAAGGAAATCATGAAGACTGAGCAGGACCACATGAAACTTTGATTCATCCTACCTCTGAAGGAGAGGAAACAGCTAAAAGGAAAATTCCAATCACTGATCAAGGTGATAGAAAGTGAAGACTTTGGTGATCGGTGAGAAATAGTGTGCCTACTTGACCCTGGATGCGTTGGAGAAATTGATAATCTGTTGTTTTTTTGTCTTTCCTTCTCAAAGAAGACTAATGCTATCAGGAGGTTGATGTCTTCACTTGCAAGTGAATTGAATTTAAATAAGGCAAACCTGTTCAAAGTCATCAGCATCACTCTCTCCTCTAGGGTCATCTGAGTCTAGTGGTGAGACATATATAAGGATGACTGGAGATGACCCTAAATGCAGTGGGAAACTTTGGCCTTTTTTAGCTAGGGTCTTTCCCAGGTCTCACTTTGTCTAAGGAAACACCTATTCAGTGATTTAAGGCTAGGCAAGAAATGAGGCAAAAGATGGCCTAGTTTATCTAGTCAAAAAACAAAAAGCAAACTGGAAGGGGAAGACCCTCATGACTTCTGGTCAGAACAGAAGCAATGACTATTTACACTCACTCTGAGTCATCAAAACCCAAACAATGACCAAGTGAGGCTTGGACTGGGGTCTATTATAGGCCAATCAGTAAAAGCCAGAGTGATTTGGGTTTAAGGCATGGTCAGATAGCTCCATTTGAATCTCAATGGGCCTTTTCAAAACCTATTTTTTCAGAGCTCTAGTTCAAGAAATCATAAATGGAACTATATGTCCCATGTAGTTTCATTTGAGCTGATGCAGAAAGACAGAAAAGGAAAAGGTTATTTGGAAGTTTTCAGCTTGAAAGATGTGCAAGAAGGAGATGAGAAATTTGAATGAAAGCTTTTCACTGCCTCTTCACTTATAAACACAACAATAAAAGGTGTTTTTACTTCCCTCAGCACTGTTAACTTGGTTTTTTTCCCCTGCCAAATACTTTTTCAGACTGTAATCCGGTACATGCGTTTAACTAAACAAATCATTTACATACAGAACATTCAGCATAAAATATCCTAATGTGGGATAGATGCATCCTGACTGCCAACTTGGGCTGCTAATATTAAAATGCAGGGTGAACCTCTTCTTGTTGCATTCTACCTGGGCATCTGGGCTCTCTGTGTCATCTTAATTTTTGACAATGATTATTCTTTGTTACTTTTACATCCATGAAAGTTGTCTCAAAGTTTATACTAAAAATTCATGCTTTTGAAATGTCCCTTGACCGAAATGGAACGTGTGTAGAAAGATGTAAGTCTGCATCATTTCTATGTGACAGAATTTCAGTAATTTTAATTTTTCCCACTATTAAGATGGGTGTTGTGACTTCCCAGTTGATACAACTTTTAGAGCTGCCAAAATATAAAGACCATCTTTGGTTAAAAAAAACAGAGTCATTCATGACAGTTTTAAAAATTTATAATATATGTTAATACAAATGAAGTTATATGTAATAAATAAAACCTCTATTTTTTTTTTAAAGCCAAAGAAAACAAAGTTTATTAAAGATTCACCTAATTGGGTTGCCTCTTAAGGAGCCTAAGCATTTATAACACCTGTATTCACAAGCGGGCCAGATAGAATCTCAGCTGGACAGAGTCTGAGCTGGATTGAATCTGAGCACCTGCATGGAGGCAAGGTGGGACTTAAATACAGAAAAGAGGATAGGAGGGATGGGGGTGGGTGGTCTGGTAGTTCAGGATGATGGGAGGAGGGGTTTAGGAAGGGTCTTGAGGAGAATCAACAAACGTCAGACTAGGGAGCGCCCTGGTGGGAAGCAGGTAGGGCAATCAAGAGATAACAGACAATGGTCACAGATTTGAGAATGAAAAGCCAGGGTCTGGAGGAGATTCAGGGAGAGCTCAATCTGAGTATGAAAATCCAGGTTAAGTGAGGAGATTCCAGGGGAGCTCAAGGAAGTTCCCAGAGTCTGAACCCCATCATTCCCCCCTCAATCAGATTGAACCCAAATTCTTTTGGGGTAAAGGGTGAAGGTCTCAGCTTCTGAAACTTCTTCCTGCTGGCAAGGGGTGTAGAGCTGTCCCTGACTTGATGGGTCCCGTTCAAGGGTTTAGAACCTGGGCGGTGCCAGGTCCAGTGGGCTGGAGTGGAGACCTTGGATTCAGATAGAGGTTGGTATATAGCCTGGGCTGTCATCTGGAAGTTGATGGCTTGCACTCTGGAAAAGACAAACCTGTAAAATCTCTATTTTTTTTAAACAATGACTGGTGCATTTTAAACAATATCTTCCCACTTTTGTCAGTTTTATTGACTTTTCCCCACTTTTCATTTTATATTGCACCAATGGGAATTTCTACAACTCTCCAAGAGATTGTTTCAGTAGTTTTTGTAACTCACTCATTTTATTCAAGGAAACGGTAAGACAAAGACTTGATAGCAGGCAAGTAGGCTTGCTATGGTATCCTTTTCAGTAATCATGGAGCAGAGATTCATAGAAAGGGACATTAGAGGCCATCCAATTAAGTCCCTTTATTTTACAAAGGAGGAAATTGAAGAGTAACTTGTCCAAGGTCACAGGAGTAGTAAGTGGCAGAGTTGGTATTCGAACCCAGATTCACTGACTCCAAATTTAACTCTCCTTCCATTGTAGCATGCTTCTTCCTTGGGCATCCTGGGAAACTATTTATATCATCACACAAGGATATAGCTGTTCTCTTTTCCTTAATGAGATCTCAGGATATACTCAAGTCCATATGATCGCATCACTTCAAACTTTTTAATGATCACCATACTTATAATTTTGAGTAATTGTCCCTGGCTTCCTACAAGTCTCAGCTAAAAGCTTACTTTGTACATGACGTCATTCCCAATCTCCCTGAATGCTAGGACCTTCCTTCTAAGATTATCTTCAATTTATCCTGCACATACCTTGTTTGTATATGGTTGCTTGCATGCTGTCTCCCCTATAAGATTTTTGAGTCTTTAAGGGATGGAACTGTTTGTCACTTAGTACAGTAAATGGCATTATAACAAGATACAATACAGTAAGCATTTATTAAGCGCCCACTCCGTGTCCAGCATTGGTGCCAAAACAGTCCCTACCTTCAAGTAGCTTATGGTGGAGTCTAATGGAGGAAGATAACACACAAAAAAGGAAGATGGAGTGGTGTGGTACGTAGGGTATCCGGCTTGTGCCATGATGATAGTAGAGTCAAAAACCAAGCAGTGTATCTGGTCAAAAATGAAAAATTGACTGGGTTCCTGAGTCCTCTTTAAAGAGATCTTTGGGAGGAGTTTTTTGCTCTCCAATTTGACGGATAGAGGCAATTAAGGGTATCAATGTGTTGTAAGTGCCAAAGCTGAAGCAGTCTATGTGATGATGATTTTCTGGTTGAATGGGCTTGGTGGTGATGCTGGTGATGGGGCGGTGGTGATGATGGTAAGTGGAAACCAAGCAGTGCAGCTGGTGGGAAATGAATGGTATATAGTAGATGTTTAGTAAACGCTTGTTGACTTGGTATTCTTGAGATGGATTGTCATCTCCCTGGAATATATGAACTCCTTGGAGGCCTTGGCAAGAGTTACATAGTTTGCGGTTGCAATCTGTATCTCAAGAGGGTACAGTGCTCAAATAAATAAGAAAACAGATTCATCAGGGGCCCGGAATTCTGGAGATTATCCTCCAGATAGCTTTGTTCCTCTTTAAAAACTATGGACCTCAATAGTCTTATAACACAGATTTACTGATGTAATTATTTCTTCGAGCTCAACCTTTCCGCATCTCAAGCAAGACAGAGGGGAGACTGTTAAGATACAGAGCTTAATTAGGTGTCAGAATGTAATCTTCCAAAACAAAGCAGTGAGCAGGAGAGCAAAAACACGACTGCAGATTCTCATAAACTATCTGTTCCAGGGGGAAAATGCAATTTTGAATTTTGTTTTACACCAAAATATAAGAACTTGCTCCTGTCCCTTTAAATAATCAGTTGACATTTATATGACACTTTAAATACATTTCCTCATTTGTGCTTATAACCCCCATGTGAGGGAGTTACTTCAAGTATTATTCCTCCATTTCACAGAGGAGGAAATTGAGGTTCTTAGGTGAAACCAACTGCCCACTAATAAGTGCCAGCAGTTGATTGGAAACTCAGATCTGTCTGGAAAATGACTGTGAATGAATTACGAAGCCCTTATTAAGCACTCATTGTGTGCCAAGTCCATAATACTAACTGATGGAGATACAAATAAGGGAGCACAGATAGTCCCTGCCCTCAAAGAACTTCCATTCCGGTGAGGTTAAATAACATAGGAATATAGAGGATGTTCGGGAGGACTAACACTTCTGGTGGGAGGGTTTGCTGAGTCCTTTCAGGGCTGCTTATCCAGCTTTGGTATCCACCTCTCATCCAACTCTTACCTGTAGTTCCAAGAAGCTGAAGCATGCCCAGAGGCCACACCCTGGGTAACTGACAGGCCTCAAAACCATTGGTGAATTGGGGTGGACAGGGGTACACCCCAAGCATGTGAAGATCCCCTGGAGGAATGGATAGATGTGAACAGTTTGTTTCAAAAGCCAGGAAGGTGGCTGAAACAGGTGCTGTGGAGGGCTCAGAGCCTGGTCAGACATCAGACACTAAGGTTGTCCACTGCATCCCCGGCCATCATCATTCTTCTTGATTTTTGTCTCACCACTAGACTTTGATAACGTTGGAAGACAGAGTGAGATTAATAACTTTGTACAACTCTGTTAACTTAAATCCAATTCACACATGAGTCAAGACATCACACAAAGAGGGTTAGGATGGGCCAGGAATGATGAGTGAATTAAATCACCCTTTCTATGCACAATGGTGGAGATGATTTGGTGGTTCGGAGTTCCAGAACAGGGGGGTGGTAAGGAGGGAGAGAGAGCGCAGACAATAGAAAGAGGGGTGAAAGAGTATAGGGTTAGGCAAAGTCATTGGGGAGGAGATGGCTAGAGAAGAGGGAGCTTCTGAAGGATATCAACTGATACAGTAAATCAGAGTGTTGGGCCCAAAGTTAGGAAGACCCCAGTTCAAATTTAGTCTCAGACACTAGCTGTGTGCACCTAGTCAAGTATTTTAACCTCTGTCTGTCTCAGTTTCCTCAACTGCAAAATAAAGTTAATAATAACATCTGCCTCCCAAGGTTGTTGTGAGGATCAAATGAGATGATTTGTAAATTGCTTAGCACAGTGCATGATATGGAGGTGTTCATTCTTTGTTCTCAGAGAGAACCAGTGACATCAGAGGGGTGTTGTCTTAACTTGAAAGGAACAGGATTTAAGTGAGGGAGAGCTGTACAAAATCATCAACCTCACTCTGTCCTCCAGAGTCATTGGAGTCCAGTGGCAAGACTTGGGTCAGGGTGACTGGAGATGGCCCCAGATGGAGTGGGAGACCTTGGCCTTTTTAAGCTAAGGCCTTTCTAGGACTCAGTTTGCATGAAGCAACACCCATTCAGTGATTAAAGGATGGGTAAGAATTGAGGCAAAAGATGGCCTAGTTTGCCTGGAATATAGAAGGCTTTTAATAAATATTTATTTCCTTCCTTCTTCCCCAGGCAGAGATTTCTCCAGGGTACAAGGTGGTTAGTGAAGAGGAAATAGCTACCAAATAGGCAGTGAAATGAAGCATGGCAGCTGGAGCTTTCCTGAAATAATGATCCAGGAGAAGCAGTCACTGATCAGGACAGTGAGACCCAAGGCTGAAGCTTCTCCCAGGTGGAAAGGTGAGACTTAATAGGAGGCAATGGCCAGAGATCACCTTCTCAGTTGTGCTGTCCTCCCAAGTTTCTGGCTTCTAGGCTTTCTATCCTACTGGTCTCATTCCTTTCCTGACTTCTTCCCCTCCTTATTTCATTACCCTTTGGGTCAACAAGCAGTTATTAAGCACCTACTATAGGCCGGGTGCTCTCTTAAATGCTGATGATATAAAGATAGGGCAAAAAATTAGTCCTTAATGTGAAGGAGCTTACAATTCACTTGGGGGAGATAATATGCAAACAACCATGTACAAACTACACACACACACTATAAATTGGAGATTATCTCAGCCTTTACATGCTTCTTTCTCCTCCACAATTGTTTATTTTGTCAAGTTCATTCCATTGTCTCTCCCTTCCCTTTTTTTCTTTTTTGCCTTCTTCCCCTCAATCACTCACTCTATTCTCATCTTTTGGAACTCAACTTTCTTCTCTTTTATTTGGAAGGCAGTTTGCCCTCTAAATAGCCAGTCCTCTAAAGGCAGTCAGTACAAAAAAGAAAACCTGTGTAGATGCTGGTTGAGTAAAGTCATAGAATGAGAACCAGACTTGACATAGGTTTGAGACCTATCTCGGATACTCTCTAGTTAGGTGACCTTGGGCAAGCCATGGGATTTTGCAGCTGGAAGATACCTTAAAGATCCTCTAAATCCAACCACTGATTTTTATGCATGAGAAAAGGAAACAAGCCCAGAGAGGGCTTGCCAGCTTGGCCTAAGCCTTAATTTCCTCATCTGTTAAATGGGGATAAATAATATTTGCACTGCCTACCTGATAAGATTGTGAGAAGTATGCTTTGTAAGCTATATGGCACCACAAAAATATAAGCTATTATTTTTCATGTGACTGTTTTAATTAAAAAGGTAAGTCACTTTGATATTTATCTTAATAACTTCAAGTCTTTTCTCCCCCTTACCACCTCCCTCCATTCCCTTTCCCTCTCTTCCTATATCTAAATTAACTAAGAAAGAAATGCAGACAAGAAGTTTGTGCTTCTTGTGTGTCCGCTTTTCAGGAAGCAATAAAACGCAGGTGCAAAAACTGAAGGATGGATTTGGCTGATTTCATTACAGATTCTTCCATCTTTCATTCTCATTAACTCCTTTCACTGTTCTCCTTCTTTACTTCTTCCTTAACAATAAGTCACTTCCTTCTTTACAATAAATCACCAAGGCTAAGACTTAAAAGTGGTTTAACATATTCTGCTACACCACAGTGGTTTAATTTTCATATCCGTCTAAACCAAATTGTCTTTCTTTACGACAGAGTTCAGTGGCCACCTCCTTGCCTGCTGTGCCTGTCAAATAATCCTCTGTCAAGACAGTATAATTGCAGCATTATTGGGAAGTATTTTCAGCATGGTTAGATATGTCGGCTTTCTTCTTTAAAAATTAAAAAAAAAAACCCACACTTTAGAATGATAGGAGAAGATTTAGTATTTAGGCAAGAATAAAAACCAAGATTGCTGTTGAATCACTTCAGTCACATCTGACTCTTCGTGACCCCATTTAGGGTTTTCTTGACAGAGATACTGGAGTGATTTTCCATTTCATTCTCCAGCTCATTTTACAGATGAGGAAACTGAGGCAAACAGGGTTAAGTGACTTGCCTTGGGTCACATAGCTATTAAGTATCTGAGATCAGATTTGAACTCAGGAAGATGAGACTTCCTGACTCCAGGCTTGGAACTCAATCCAATGTACCATGCCATAATAGAAAAAGCACTAGGCTTGAAATAAGTTCAGATTCCTTAGCTATATGACTCTGGGAAAGTCAGCAACCTTTTTGTGCCTCAGGCAATTTCCCAAGGTCTTATCTTTGACTTCAGAGTTGGGTTGCAATCAGTTATCTGTTGGTGGAGGGAGCTCTCCCATAGAATTCTCTCCATAGATGAATCACATATTACTTATATAGATGTAATGCAGCTTAGCACAGTTCCTGGCCCATAGTTGGTGCTTAACAAATGTTTATTGGCGGACTGACAAATTGCCTAACAAATAATAGTAACGATGATAATAGCTAGGATTGATAGAGTACCCTCCATGTGTCAGGCATTATGCTAAGTGTTTACAAATATTATCTCACTTGATTCTTAACAACCTTGGGAGGTAGGTTCTATAATTGTTTTACAGTTGAGGAAACTAAGGCTGACAAAGGTTAAGTGACTTGCCCTGAGTCACACAGTTAGTTGGTGGTTGAGGCTGGATTTGAATACCAGTCATCTTGATTCTAGGCCTTGGGGTTTATCCTTTGGCCCACCGAGCTGACTAATGCCCTGAGGCTGTGTATCATCACTTTTATACTTTTCAGATGAATTCACAAATAACACCTTTTTGGATCCCAACAACAGTCCCATCATGAGGTAGATCTGGTAGGGGGATGGTAGGAAATAATATAATCTCCATTATGGAAATGAAAACACTAAGGCACAGAGTGCCTTCCCTTTAGTCTCTCAATAGCTTAATGAGAAAGCCAGACAGAACTCTTATTTCCTGTTCCTTGGGAAGTGCCTATGATGATGAACTTATTGGAAATGTTAACAAAAATGTTAATGTTTGAAAAGTTGTTGCTCAGAGATTTAGAATTTTGATTAGTAACTTCAAGTAGCCAGAAGTTTCTGGGTGATGTGTGAATCACAAGGAATAAATCTGCCATTTGTAGACCCTGTGTTGGTTAGCCACATTTAATGATGTAAGGAGGTAAATAGAAATAGCATTAGGTGCATATTTAATTCAATGAACTTTATTAGGCACCTACTATGTGCCAGGCACTGTGCTTGGTGCTGGGCATAGAAAGATAAATATGAAACTGTCTTTCCCCTTAAAGAACAACATTTTCTTTTGGAGTTGCAACACAATGCAAGGGGAATCCAAGAGGAGATAGCAGCAGGATCAGGGAAGGTTTCATGGAACAGGTGGCAACTGAACTGAGTCATGAAGGAAGATAAGGATTCTAGGACAGTTGGTGAAGAGGGAGTACATGCCAGTGGAGTCCATGTATGCTTTGAGAATCACCATCCCAACTCCCACTGACAGTCAGGTCAGGTCCTTGGTTTGGCTAATATCCCCTTTGGTGTTCTAGGGATACCCCTGAGGAGTCAAGGGTGAATTTCTAATGCCATCATCTCAAGCTCCCAGCTCGTTTCTCTCCAAGATTGTCAGTTGAATATTGTTGTCTGCCAGCCTTACTTAGCTTTTAGAGAGAGGTATTTACAACAGTTGTACAGTAAGAACTGTTGGTATAAATCACCCTCTACCATAGTCAGCGAGTAACTCATGGCTCCTGGTTGCTAGAAGTTCTTGTCTTCCATTTGTGGACATATTCAAAAAGTCTTCTTTAAGTATGTGGTGTCTATATGTTCTTGCCTTCCAATGCATTACTGTCATCAGTTGATCCTGGGGAAATGGGAGTTCCAACATCTTCCTAACCCTTTGAAACTCACAAAATCCTCAGGAAGGAACTTGCTGATTTTTAGATGACTCTTAGACTGACCAAGTTTCCTTGGTCTTTTTAAACACAATTCTTGTGTATAGCATCATCATAGCTCAAAAGGACTTGCTCCCTCTCCCCCAGTCTAAAGCCTTTAGTTGATTGATTGAGACATGTTCTTATTTAATTACCAAGGCTAAAATGGGGTGGGATGATTTTGACCCCACCCTTACACCAGGCATGAGGCATGGCCTTAATAAGAGAATGTACTAACCAAGTTTCAGAAATAGTTACAGGGCTCTTAACAATATAAGTACTCTGCATGATGAATGGAGGAATCTAGCTTGGGCCCAGGCCTCACTAAATGGGACCAATGCTCTCTAATACCTTTCATCCTGTGAATAGGTCCATAGAATCACCATCCCTCTACTTTAATCTGATCCCTTCAAATAATACAGTAAGAGTATCTATCAATCTAACCCTAAAGCATTGGTTTGTTTAACACTGGTTTCAAAAGCCTTTTCCACATAAGGCTACCATTACTGTTACTAAGTCTTTAAGGGCCAAATGGAATGATGTGGTGGGAAGAATAGTTGGGGACATTATTAAAAGTGCTAGGTTTAGAGAAGCTAAAAAGACTTTTCCTGTCATGGCTGGAGAAAAGCTAGAGAGGACTGAGAAAGAGGATAGAAAGAGACTTTCTTTTTGATGGAACTACTTTAATATTTACTTTATAAAGAGAGTGAAGAGAATGCTTATGAGAAGTCATTGCTTGTAATCTTAAAGGAACTGAAGGAGTTGGATTATATCCTGAGAAGTGAAGTTATCACCCTTTACTGGGAAGGTTTTACACTTTGGTCAGGATCTTCACGAATCTTTTTTGTGCTTTGCTGGGTCAATCCCCAGATATTTTATGCACTTCATAATTATTTGGAATGGGATTTCCCTTTCTATTATTGCTTCTTGTGTTTTGTTATTATTATATAGATATGCTGTTGACAGACCATTCACTTTTACTGTACCCTTGCATAGCTTATTATGGTGTGGTTTTTCTTAAATAGCATTTGAGGACCTTCTGCTTTTAGGCCACCAAATGTTCCAAGGGAGGGGGGTCCTTATCTTGTAAGTCCATCAAAATGCTTCAAAATATTGTGATTTCTATTTTCCCTCACAGGAGCAAACAGCCTGATGACATCCCCAAAGACCATGAGAAGTTCCACAGTGTTGGAGGTATCATTTGCCTTGGCCACTTATGGTCCTTGGCCACAAGTATTCCCTGTTCCCCTCCTTGTGTGTTCTCTAGTCACATGTGTCTCATGCATGTGTTCCCTCCTCTAGTATGGTTTGGTCACCAGTTGAAGATTGACATCTTACTTGTACTTATTTTGGAATTCCGAATGACTAACTATATTTACTTTGAATTGTTTCCTCTGATTAGCCTAGTAAAAATAAACACATCACTAGGTACTCAAGAAACATGCATTTTGATTGGCTGCTAACCATCAAAATATTTTGTACCTGGAGCATATGGGCGAGGAACTGGGGAGTTACACATACTTAGAAGACAAATTACAAGAAAGAGAAAACAGAGACAGTCTCCTACCCGCACAAGAGTTGCCTGAAAAAAATCTATTTTCACTTAATCTCTTAGATTCCATGCTCATAGATGGGTAGGTTAAGGTAACGTATAGAACAAAAAACACAGAAAAAGATTCCTTTCCTTTAGGAGGTTATGGTTTTGTAACCTTACAGAATTACCCAGGTGATCTCAGAACTTAGTTTCCTCATTTGCAAAATGATGATCTGTAGGTACCCTTCAAAACCCAACGCTGATTCTGTGATTACATCTAGTGTCTGCAAAGAGCTTAAATAATGAAAGATTTTCAACTCTTTACTAAAGGACAGTCAAGATAAGCAAAATTCTAAAATCTAAAAGCAATTAGTTGTAGAAATTAATAAGCACAGTCCTAAACAAAGTTCTGGAAGGCAAGGTGGTATAGAATTGTGGATGAGAGTAAAGATGCCTTCATTCTCATTACATTAAAGAAAGGCAAATGTTTTCTTGACTGGTAAGGGAGCATTGCATTAGGAATCAGGAAAATCCGATGACACAAAAGCAAAGGGGAAAGCTAACATGAGGTCACGGTAAAAATAGCAGAGATAGTTGATGCTTTATTTTTCACATCCGTCCTCAATTATTTTGAAAGGTCAGTTGTGATCAGACAACCATAGCAGGCATTATATTTGATTGAAGGATAGAGGTTCAGGTATGTGTACTGAGTGGTGGCCCCTAGAGATTGTTGGGAGGCCTGCCATTATTTAATATTTTCATTAATGATTTGGTTGATTGAAGAGAGGGCATGCACATTAAGTTTGTGATGACAATAGGCTGGGTGGGGTGGCTACCACCTCAAGATTCAAGTGGAATTCAAAATGACCTTGGTAAGTTGGAGAAATGATTGACAGAATGAAGTTCAATAGAGAGACATGGGCTTACTCGGGTACTAGATGATGAGTGACGGGCGATGCACAAGTAGGTCAGACAAAGATCGAAATATGAGTCAGCAATGAGTTGGTGTTATAAAAACACTCTCACCAGGATGCTGGAATTCATTAGCATAACTGAGATGTAGAACATACAAGTAGTGGGCATTGTTATCCGGTTTGATCTCCACAGTTCCCAAAAGATATAATAAACCTGGAAAGCATCCAGAGAACAACCACAGTGATAAAGGAATGGAAAATAGAACCTGTGGATAAAGTTTAAAGGAATTTAGATAATAATGTGAAATAAGTATATGACTAGCTGCTTTTAGGGAATGAATGGCAGTGTGGTCTAATGCAAAGAGCATGAGTCAGAAGACTATCCGCTATGTGCTTAAAGACAAGTTGTAACCTCCCTCAACTAAGGTCAACTAGGTGGTGTAGTGGATAAAGTGCAAGTTCTGGAGTTAAGGGAGATCTGAGTTCAAATTTGACCTCAGACACTGAGTAGCTGTGTGACCCTGGACAAATTACTTAACCCTGATTGCCTCAGTTTCCTTATCTGTAAAATGAACTGGAGAAGAAATGGCAAACCACTCTAGGATCTCTGCCAATGAAACCCCAAAAAAGGGTCATGAAGAGTCAGACACAAATGGATAACAGCAATAGTAGGACTGCTACTTATGTTGCCTACCTCATGGTATTGTTGTGAAGAAAGAACTTGCTAAGTCTTAAAATGCTATACAAATATGCTCTATTATTATTACCTTTAGATGAATATTGGTTAGCTAAGCCCATTTCCATTAAAGACTTGTTCATTTGTTTCACTCTGACTCTTCTCAAGCCCATTCGGGTTTTTCTTGGCAAAGATATTGGTTTGACATTTCCTTCTCCAACTCATTTTACAGGTGAGGACATTGAAGCAAACAGAGTTAAATGATTTGCTCAGGGTCACACAGCTAGTCAGTGTCTGAAGTGGGACTCCAGCCCTCCTCATCCTGGCCCCCTCCCCCTATATCCACCATGACATCTAGCTCCCCTCTAGTTCCACGAAAGACAAAGCAACAGAAAACGGGACATAATGGTACTAAGAGATAATCTTGACCGATGAAGAACTTTACAATAGGGTTGTTTAAATGTCTACTCATTTTGCTTTTTATTATTTCATGCAAATCTTTCCATATATTTCTAAACTCGAGTTCATCATTTCTTACTAGCACAGCAACATTCTGTCACAATTATATACTTCAACTTGCTCAGCCACTCCCCAGGTGATGGGAATTCCTGCAATTTTCAATTCTTTGCCACCACAAAGAGAGCGGCTATAAACATTTTAGAATATATAGATTATTTTCCTTTTTTCCCTAATCTTTGGAAATAGACAAAGTAGTGATATTGCTGGGTTATTGTATACAGCAACAGCAATATTGTTTTAAGGACAGCTTTGAGTGAATAAGTTATTTTGTCTATTATCAACCCAAATTAACTATAAAGGACATATGAAAAAAAGATATCTGCATCCAGAAAAGAACGGATAAATAGATGTATATATACAATACATACATACCTGTGTGTGTGTGTGTGTGTGTGTGTGTGTGTGTGTGTGTGTGTGTCTAATGTAACCATCTCCAGGGTTGGGGGGAAGAAAAATCATTTACATGATAATTTTGTTGTATACTTGAAAGAAGTAGCAAGTTGTGCATAGCAGATTTGCAGTTTAATGTGCAATCATCTTTTTTATTGTATTATGTTACAGAAATGCATCTTTTATTCCATAAATTAAAAATAAAATAAAAAATGTCTAAAACACTAGAAACTTTGGGAGGTTGTAAAATCCCTTTGCCCAGCAATATTAAGGAATATTAGAGACCTTTATCTACTCGTCCGAGCATAATTTAGAGATTGTCCAACCCAGTCAAAGAAAGCTAAACTATATAGCCTCTTCAGATCATTTGTTAAAGGCTTATTATGTGCCAGATGGTGGAGATGTAGTATGGCTTAGTGGATGGAGAGCTGGCCTTGCCATAAAGAAAACTTGGACTTTGATCATACTGGCTGTGTGACTAGTCATTAAGGTGGCAAGTCACTTAATTGAATGTTAAGGCAACTCTCTAAGACTAGGAGTTATAGAATTGAGTGTGGATCTGCCTCAGTAGAGGGACTTCCCTGTATCAATGAAATCACAGATCTACATAATAGAAGGGAAAGGAAGGAATTAGCATTAAAGCTGTTTGCTTTAAACATTTGATTCTGACAACAACCCTATGACATAAGTGGCATTGTTATCCTCGTTTTATAATTGGGGAAACTGAGACAAACATAGGTTAAATGACTTTCACCTAGGCTGGGAGAAGAGTGTAGTCCATTGTGGGCCATGAGTGCACAACGGGAACCTGAGCCGGTCTTGGAGAAACTGACTCTCTCTCACTTGTGGTGGTTTCCAGACTTCATGACCCCAAAATGCTGAGGATAAATTGGAAGGTCAGTGGGAAAAGCCTATGGGACCAGTGCAGGAGAATGGAGTGGTTTGGCCCTAGTTCCAGGGGATGAGGCTGAGGAATCTGAGGCAGCCACAGCAGCAGGAGGGGCAGCTTCAGTCACTGTTTCTGGAGCTCTAGGCTCACAGATTGTGGGGGGATCCATCAGCTGACAGCATACCCTCACCCCCACAGGAAGCAAAGAACTACCTTGACAAAGAGCTCAAAAGTCAAGTAAATGGCTGGGGAAATGAGCAAAAACTAGTAAAAGAATCAGATAATAGAATCTTACTTTGGTGACAAGGAAGACCAAAGCATGCAAACAGAAGAAAATATAGTCAAAGCTCCTCCATCCAAAGCCTCGAAGAAAAATATGAATTGGTCTCAGACCATGGAAAGGCTTACAAAGAATTTTGAAAATCAAGTAAAAGAAGAAGAGCAAAAATTGAGAAGAGAAATGAGAGTGATGCAAGAACATCATGAAAAACAAGTCAACTGCTTGCTAAAGGAGACCCAAAAAATGCTGAAGAAAATAACACCTTTAAACATAGACTAACCCAAATGACAAAAGAAGTCCAAAAAAAAGCCAATGAGGAGAAGAATGCCCAAAAAAGCAGAATTGGTCAGATGGAAAAAGAGATTCTAAAGCTCACCGAAGAAAACAATTCCTTAAAGATAAGAATGGAGCAGTTAGAAGCTAATGACTTTATGAAAAATCAAGAAATTATGAAACAAAACCAAAGGAAAGAAAAAATAGAAGACAATGTGAAATATCTCATTGGGAAAAAAAACTGCTCTGGAAAATAGATCCAGGAGAAACAATTTTAAAATTATAGGACTACCTGAAAGCCATGGCCAAAAAATAGAGCCTAGCCATCATCTTTCATGAAATTATCAAGGAAAATTGTTCTGATATTCTAAAACCATAGGGTAAAATAAATATGGAAAGAATCCAATGATCACCTCCTGAAAGAGGTCCAAGAAGAGAAACTCCTAGGAATATTGTAGCCAAATTCCAGAGCTCCCAGGTGAATAAGAAAATATTGCAAGCAGCCAAAAAGAAACAATCTGAGTATTGTGGAAATACAATCAGGATAACACAGGATCTAGCAGCTTTTACATTAAAGGATTGAAGGACTTGGAATATGATATTCCAGGTCAAAGGATCTAGGATTAAAACCAAGAATCACCTACCCCAAAAAACTGAGCATAATGCTTCAGGGGAAAAATGGTAATTCAATGAAATAGAGGACTTTTAAGCATTCTTGCTGAAAAGGCCAGAGCTGAATAGACAATCTGAGTTTCAAACACAAGAATCAAGAGAAGTATGAAAAGGTAAACAAGAAAGAGAAATCATAAGGGACTTACTAAAGTTGAACTGTTTACATTCCTACATGGGAAGATAATACTTGTAACTCTTGAGACTTTTCTCAGTATTTGGGTAGTTGGAGAGATCATATACATATAGACAAAGAACACAGGGTGAGTTGAATAGGAAGGGATGTTATCTAACAAAATAAAATTAAGGTGTGAGAGAGGAATATATTGAGAAGAAAAGGAAGAAATGGAAGAAATGGAATGGGGCAAATTATCTCTCACAAAAGAGGCAAGAAAAAGCTTTTTCAGTGGAGGTGAGAAGGAAAAAGTAAAGTTTACTCTCATCACATTTGGTTTAGGAGGGAATAACATGCACACTCAATTTGATATGAAAAATCTATCTTACACTACAGGAAAGTAGGGGAGAAGGGGATAAGTAGGTGGGGGGATGATAGAAGAGAGGTCAAATGGGAGGAGAGAGTAATTAGAAGTAAACACTTTTGGGGAGGGAGAAGGTCGAAAGAGAGAACAGAATAAATAGGGGGCAGGATAGGATGGAGGGAAATATGGTTAGTCTTTCACAACATGACTTTTATGGAAGTCTTTTGCATAACTACACATTTGTAAGATATACTGAATTGCTTGCCTTCTCAGTGGGAATGGGTGGGGAAGGAGGAAGGGAGAGAAACTGGAACTCAAAGTTTTAAAAATGAATGTTAAAAATTGTTTTTACATGTAACTGGGAAATAAGAAATACAGGTAATAGGGTATCTATCTTGCCCTACAAGAAAATAGATGAGATGGGAACAAGGGAAGGGAGGAGTATGATAGAAGGAAGGGCAGATTAGGGTCAGGGGTAATAAGAATGCATGGTATCTGGGGGCAGGGGAGTGGAGAGATGAGGAGAAAACTTGGAACTCAAAATCTAGTGGAAATGAGTGTTGAAAACTAAAAATAAATTTATTTAAAAAAAGAAAAGTTAGTTAATGCCTTAATCAGAGTCTCACTACCATTATGTGTCAGATGCAAGACTCCCAACTCAGATCTTTCTGGCTTTGAAGGTTCCTTCCTACCCACTATGACATGTTGACTCTTTTTATATAAGATCTATACAAAATAACTGTGTATGCTAGCTCACATGCCAACCTATGAGTCAGTCTTTCTGTGTTACCTTGGATTTTTAGTGTAATTTTAGGAAAACCAATTAACTTCTAGAAATAATGGAGTGAATAGAATACAAAACTCCACAGAGAAGAAGGGTACAGTGTTCTGAACCCCAAGGAAATAGGTCCTCATATGTACATAGAAGGTGGAACTTTGAAATCAAGAAACATCTCAACTTTTCAGTTGATGAAATTCTTTGATTTGATGCTGCCAATGTATGGAGACTATTCTATGAAAAGCATACTGGGGAGGAGAGTTTCTATCATTCTTTCAGGGCTGGAAGGAATCTTAGAAATTGCTTCTGTTTGAATTGTCTTAGGAAGATTCTGAAGAACGCCTGGCAAGAAAAAATACCAGACAGTGAGGTCTTTTCTTAAGCCAAATTGTCAAGCATTCAAACTTTTATAGTAGCGAGAACAACTCCAATGGTCTGGCCACATTGTTCCAATGCCAATATGTTTGCCTAGAAGGCTATTTTATGGAGAACTTACAGAAGGTGGGTGCTCACATGGAGATCAGAAGAAATAATACAAGGACACTCTGAAGGACTCTCTGAAGAACTTTGGTATCAGTTGTGAGACACTGGCACAGGACTGTCAAGCATGGTGTGCCAGTATCAAAGAAGGCGTTGTGTTCTATGAGCCAAGTAGAATTGCAGCAGCTCAAAAGAAACACAAGATGTACAAATTTAGAGACATCTCCATCCCAGATGTTCATATGGACTATCTGTGCCCAATTTGTGGTAAAGCCTTCTGAGTTCGTATTGGTCTGATCAGCCGAAGCCAGACACACTGTACATTGATCCCATCATCATGATGTCATTTTGGTCCTCTTTGAGTATGAAGGACAATAATGAATGGATGAATGAGTCCAGGGGATTCTTAATCTGGGATCTGTGGATTTTTTTCCTAATATTTTGATAGCTATATTTCAATATAATTAGTTTTCTTAATCCTAATTCTTAAGATAATTAATTGGTAATCCTAAATGTTTTCTTTTATGCATTTACGAGCATTGTTCTGAGAATGGGTTCATAGACTTCACTAGTTTAACAAAAGGCATCCATGACACAAAAAGGGTGTAAACCCCAACTTCTTCATTTCGTGGATAACAAAGCTGAGGTCTAAAGGAGGGGAGATAGCTTGTCCAGAGTTCACCCCTTTAGCAAGTAACAGTGCTGAGATTTGAACACAGATCCTCTGCTCCCCAATCGCCATGCTCTGCCCTAGGCAGATGGATAGGGTAACAGATGAGATCATCACAGTCTCACGTGCCATCCTTATGGTAATCCACTTTCCTGCATTCTGGAAATATGAACTATGGATGCATCCCAAGTCCATGCTGGGAAGCTCTATATCTCCCTAGGAACACATTTAAACCACATGGCTCTTGGTTAGCATCAAAGCTGCCTCCTCTGCAGGAGTTGTGGTGAGAATTCCTTTTCCAACATGCTCATGGCTCCCGAGGCTTCCCAGTGACCAAGAGGAGTTTGGGAAAGAAGGGTTTGGTGTCATAGGAAATCAGGCCAGTGGCTGCCAGCATGTGTCCTTTTGCTTCGAGCAGAGAGGACTTCCTGTGAGACTCTTGGTTTGGGGCAGCGTTGCCTTTTTTCCTTTTTCTTTTTCTCAGATGTATGAAAGAGTTTCAGTGCAATAGCTTTCCCACTGTCAGCAACCCCAGGAAAGAACACGACCCCAACACTCAACAGCATGTTTCCTGTGAGGACTGAAACCCTTGCTTTTGCTCTGTTGGCGTGTGAGGCTTCGGTGCCCTCTTCCCTCCTGGGATCTCACCACATGCCAAAATGTGGAGTAATGTCTAGACCGTAATTATAACCTGGCTCAAAGACAACCCTGTGAGTAAGACTTCCAAGTAACCCGCTCTCCCTAACACACTCAACGCAAACTCCAGCTCTGTGGCCACTGCTGTGTTGTGATGCTGAATTGTAGAGGGTACTGTCTGCCTTCACTGATTAGGATGCAAATAGAGACACAAAGATACAAGGGAAACTGCTTGACTGCAGTCTTTAGTAAACATCCCCAAAACACATACACACACACACACACACACATACACACACACACACACACACAAAACCCTCTCCAACAAGCATAATAAACATATATTCTTCTTGTAGGGTATGACAGAAAAAGCATTAACTCTGGAGTCAAAAGATCTGCTATACTGCTGCCTGTGTGACTGTGGGCATTTAATTTAAAGTCATTTAATCTCCCAGGTTTCAGTTTCCTTGTCTTTAAAATGAGAGTATTGGACCAGATAGGTCAGCTGGGTGGTGCAGTGGATAGAGTGCCCAACCTGGAATCAGGAAGACCTGAGTTCAAGTCTGGCCTCAGACATTTACTAGCTGTGTGACCCTGGGAAATTTGTTTGCCTCAATTTCTTCATCTGCAAAAATAAGCTGGAGAAGGAAATGGCAAACCACTTCAGTATCTTTGCTATGAAAACCTCAAAATGGGGTCACTAAGAGTCAGACACAACTGAAATGACTGAATGACAACATTGCACCAGATGGTGTCTGAGGTCTCTGTCTTCTCAAGATCCGTGACACCATGAATTGGCCTCATCTAATTTTGTTCCTGTTCATTTCTGGTTCTTTAGCTGCTTTGTTCAACCCTACCTTTTGATGTTACTTCTTTTTACAAAACTGCCATATTATTATAGCATCATAGATTTAGGATGAGAAGGGATCTTACAAGTTATCTCGCTAGTTGTTCTTAGTTGGATAACATGAACAAGTTACAACCTTGTCTGTAAAATTTTCCTCATCTGTAAAATGGGAATTAACCGAAAGGTATTGATGATGCACCTACTATGTGTCAATCTTTGCATTTGCTAGAGTCTGGGCATACCACAAGGATAGAGAACGAAATAATCTCTTCTCCCAAGGAGATCATATTCAAACTGGGGCGAGGGGAAGGGACAGAAAATATATACATCAAAATATGAAGTTAATAAATACAAACATACACAAAGTAATTCAATTTAAGGGAATTTGTGAGCAAGGGCAGTAACAGCTGGGAAAGGTTTCATGAAGATGATGGTGTTTGAACTGTACCTTAAAGGAATAATAGTCTGCTCTCTCTCTTACAAGATTGTTATGGAGAAAGCTTTCTGAACTTTAATTCACTTTACAAACACAGGTTGCAAGAGGGTGTGATCAATAATACCTAGAACTGGTGTGGACATTTTTACTACAAGAAGAGAAGACAAAAAAAGAACATAGTGGGACAGATGACTCATATTCTGTTTTCTTATTTCTAGAGAATACCACTCCAGTCCAGACTAAAAGGTCTCCAAGTTCTTTCTGTTCAGAAAAGTGCTGAGAATTATGGCACAACCAAGGCTTACACGGAGGCCGCAGGATCCTGGTAAAGCTTATGTTTCTGAGTTTATTAGGTGGACAAGATAGGGATAATTACCTGACTCGAAAACCATGGTGCTGGTATCTGACAGCATATGGTAAATTGCAGTGATCGTCTATTGTTTTTGTTTCGTTTTGTTTTTTGACAAGGTAGGGGTTGGTGAGATTGGTTTTTCTGTCTTTCAGTGGTTAAACTGCTGAGTAATTCCTGGGGTTTGGGGTAACAGAGAATGGGAGTGAAAAAAGCATAGAATTACTATTAGAATAATAATTAATTATTACTAGAATAATAAATAAATTAAATTTTTAGAATTTATTAACTGGTTCTAAAGAACCCTAACAAGTTCCAAGTTTCGTCTGTTGTCAACTGATCAACGCTTCTCTACCATCACAAGGCAAAAATAGGGGTGAGGGAGATGGCCACATCTTGTCTTTACACTTGCCTCAGGCTACATATTACTCTTCCAAGACTTCTTTTCTCTTTCAGCATTATTCCTGGTGTTCATTTAATTTGATTTTGCCTGTGTAAATACTGAGAGTAAGGCAGGTACACAATGTGATTTGCCTTGGGACTAGGGCCCATGTGGCACTGGAAAGTTCCAGGCATGCTCCTCTGAGTGAATTCTAGCCATGTCTGATCAGGTGGTTCCTCTGATTACACCCATTGCATGTATTCACGCACTTTTCTCTCTTTTTTGTATCTCTTTCACTACCTACAAAGTAAGCCAGCCTGCCCTGAATAGGAAACCTCCCTTCGCAATAGCAAGCATAGTCAAGCAAAACAGACTAACAGATGGTCCCTGTCTGAAAATCCAGATTCAATTCTTATATAGTCCTTCAGTATTAGAAGTTTATATTTTATCATCTAGGCAATAGGGATCCAGAAAAAGTTTTTGAGTAAGGAGCCAGAGGAGGTCTGACCATGCTAGACCTGTACATTTAGTAAGATTATCTTGGTGGTTCCAGGGAGTACTCCTGTGGAGAGTGGAGGAGTAGTCCTGGTTGTGGAAACTCCCCAGTGTGGCCCAACCAGATTAACATGTAATTGAGAAATATTTCACAGAAATAAGTAAAAATACAATTCAATGTAGATAATATCAACTTATGGTTTTCCAATCGATATGAAGTCTGTAGGGATCTGTTCCTTAGAGTTTGATGCCACTACTCTAGAGTACATGTGTGAGAGTCGAGGGGCTGGCAGCAGAAGGTGAGGGGCAGGAATGTGCAGAGATTTGCCATAGGAAACTATTTTGTGGGACATAATTTGACTTGTATATTTTAACCATATATTAAGAAACTGTGTTACGTAGGGATTCAATCACAGAGGACCTTGCTTTTTCAACTAACCCAGACTACTGTAGGCTGAAAGATTTAATAATAAATCATTTGCTCAATATTTTTAAATGATATTTCCTATCCTATGAAAAGAAGATTCTTTAGAATCCCATAAAATGGATACAAATATGTGTTCATGAATGGATGGGCCTGGCTTCTACTGCACCACATTTTATGTGGAACAAAGGCTTCTTGGTGAATACTGGGGAGTTTAAGGACCAGGGGCATCATCTATGGAGAGGAGAAGGGGACTCCATCACCTGCCAACAATGCCAGGCCTATTTATACGAATGCAGGTTAGTTTTCTCTTTATATTTCTGGGGGAAAAGTTGTTTTTAGGGGAATGTAGAATAGGATTTAAGGGACAAATGGGGGCAGCCCATATTTTGAATGAAATGTAGTTTGGCTTCCGATTTTCTGAACTCCTTAAGTTTCTTCTGAGCTTTATGTACATTTTCCCCTTCACCAGCTTAGGGAAGTCTAGAGTTGAAGCCATTATCCTCCCTTCCAAAGATGGACCCTGGTGGAATGACTTGGCAGGGTGTGGTTGACTTGGAATGGGAAGGAGCTGGGTCTCAGGTGCTTTTCAGACATGGGATCCTCAGTTAAGGTGCTCTTGGATAAGGGCACCTCAGTCAGGGTGTTGTAAATATGAAGTGCAATAAGGAAGGTCAATCCTTTTGTAAACCTTAAGTGATGTATAAGATCTCAGAGCTAGAAATGGAAGGAGGGTCAGCGGCTTTCTAGTTCAGTTCTATCATTTTAGAGATGAATAAATTGAGACTTATAAATGTTGAATGACTTGCCTTAGGTCATACAGGTAGTAGGCATCAGAGGCAGGATTTGAACCCAGGTCATCTGACTCCAGAGTGGGTATGCTTATAATAACATGCTGTTAGAAGCAACTAAGTGGTACAGTGGGTACTTGGAGTCAGGAAGTAAGACAGGAATTAGAATCCCACCTCAAATACTTACTAGTTGTGTGACCGTGGGCAACCTCTGCCTGCTTCATTTTCTTCAACTATAAAATGAGGATGATAATAGCACCTACCTTCCAGGGTTATTGTGGGGATCAAATGAGATGATATTTGGAAAGTGCTTGGTACTCATGTGCTTGGCACATTGAAGGTTCTTCATAAATGTTTTTTTCTTGTTTGCCTGTCAGTAAGTAATTAGCATTCAGAAATGGGCTGGAAGCAAGGACGCTTACTTCCTTTTGGCTGCTCTGGTCCTAAAGCTACTGCCATCATACATTCCATGGACTACATGATTATGAATGAACGCTAGGAATTTCATGAAGAAAATTTCAACATGAGTATGTTCAGACCAGGACTGTAGCCAGTTCTTCCTATATACTTATTAGAGAAATGCATGACTCCCTTAGAGGCATAAGATTGTGGATTTAGAACAGGCAGGAACTCAGAGATCATCTAATCCAATCCCCTCATTATTACAAGTCAGGCAACTGAGTCCCAAAAGTGACAGAAACTTGCTTAAGGTCAAATAGCTATTAAAGAGTTGAGCTTGGAGTCTGGGTAGAAACCAGATTCTTAAGAGAGTCTGTTGGGGGTGGAGGGAGGCAAAGGACATCTAAGGCAAATTAGTTAAGGAAATGCCCTCAGAATTTGACTAAAGGGAAAAGGATGGAACCAGAGGGCAAAAAAGGAATTGAAAGAATCCACCAATTACTGCTGGAAAGAGATCCCAAAATAAAACATTATGGCCAAATGATAAAACTATAAGGTCAAGGAAAAATGCTGCAAGTGACCAGAAAGAAACAATTCAAATTTTGGGGAGCCATAATCAGTATTACACAGAACTTAGCAGCTGCAACTTTAAGGACTGGAGTTCATGGAGCGTGATATTCCAGAAGGCAAAGGAACTAGGAGTACAACCAAAAATCATCTACCCAGTGAAATTAAGCATCATATTTCAGGGGGGAAAATGGTCATTCAGAGAAATAGAAGGATTTATAACTTTCACAAGGAGAAGACCAGAAATGGCCAAAAAAATTTGATCTGCAAAATCGAGACCCAAGAGGAGCTTAAAAAGGTAAAAAGGGAAAAGAAAACATAAGGGATTCAATGGAGCTGAACTGTTTACATTTCTTCATGGGAAGATGATACTTGTAATTCTTAAAAATTGTACCACTAAAAATATAACCAGAAGGAATATACATAGAAGGTATCTAATATCATATAAGGTGGATTTGGGGGAATGACATAAAAAATAATAAAAGGATGGGAAAAGGAATATGAAGAGGGAAGGGAAAGGTAGAATGGGGTAAATCATTTCACATTCACATTTTATGTGAAAAACCTATTACAATGGAGGGAAAGATGGAAAAGGTGGGTGATGAGCCTTGTTTGAACTTTACATCAGTATTGACTCAAAGAGGGAATAATATATACCATCAGTCAAGTATAGAAATCTATTTTTCTAGGAAAGTAGGAGGGGAACAGATTAACTCAAGTGGGTGGGGACTGACAGAAGAGAGGGCAGATTAGGGGAAGCAGTAGACAGAAGCAAAACACTGTCAAGGAGGGAAAGGGTCATAGGAGAGAAGGAGAAAACAGGAGGAAAAATAAGAGATGGGAATACACCATTAGTAATCACAACTGTGAATGTGAATGGAATAAACTCTCCCAGAAAATGGAAGCAGATAGCAGAGTAGACCAAATAACAGAATCCTACAATATGTGATTTACAAGAAACACAGTTGAAGCAGAGAGACACGCAGAGAGTAAAAGTAAGGGCCTATAGCAGAATCTGTTATGCTTCAGCTGAAGTAAAAAACAAAACAAAACAGGGGTAGCAATCCTGCTCTCAGACAAAGCAAAAATAGATCTAATTAAAAGAGATAAGGAAGGAAACTACATCTTGATAAAAAGTGCCATAGGCAATGAAGCAATATCAATATTAAACATATATACA